>NC_136490.1:71243557-71378557 GCF_053919585.1 Euprymna scolopes | reverse complement strand
CGCTCAACATTCAATCTGTGGAGAGTGGGTTTAATATTCGTAAACAAAGTAATTCTGTCAAATCATAAAACCTTTAGCCTCCTCAAAGAACTGGAAATAATACGGAACATGGGAACGATTATTGTGATAATTGGTGCACTGGGGACCATCTTAGAGACATTTGAGGTCAGAGGGTGGAATCAGAAATTCCAAGGACAAACAATTGAGATCATTTACAGCAGGACAATGTTAAGGTTAGACTGGCATGTGTTCCAAGGAAAGAGCTGTGAAGTTTCTGTCATTTGAGGCCGACTCACAATTCATACTCTTATCAGGATATGGACAGGGACGAAAAGTCTACTTGTAATATGTTTAAAACGATATGATGAAGAATGGAAATATCTTAGACATTAAATGACTGCATCAAACTAATTTTTATTATTTTAATCCATATTGCAAATATAATCGACAAAAATAAAATGTGAACTAGTATTTTATCAAGTAATAATGAAATACTACTATAAGGACTAAGATTTAAAAAAAAATGACTCCCAGGGCTCCTTTAAGCGAAAATTAATGCAATTCTCTTTAATTTTTTAGTGTTTATTATCATTAGCTATTTTATTATTACTTTTTATTAGTTGGTGTTTATTCTTAATAGTAGTGGAGGTAGTAGCAGTTGCAGTTTAATTGTTATCCCCAATGTCACCCAATATTTCTTCCTACCAAATTTGGTTTAAATATAATTAAGTATTGTGAAGTCTATAAGGATTAATTGTTTGTAGTAGTAGTAGTAGTAGTAGTAGTAGTAGTAGTAGTTACCATCGTTGGCACGACCAAATCTGATGCAACTAGTTTTTGGGCTGACTGACTGTTGGACAAAATGTGTTCAATTATTATATAGATAATGACATTTATATGCACTAATATCCTGATTTCGTTCGGTAAAAGTAATTACAAGGAATTGAAGATATAAATTCTACTCAATATCAAATTTGTTGCTATGTTCAAAAAGTTTAAAACTCTGCTTTAAAAAGGAGATTCTAGCAAGCCTCTGCAAATTTTGATAACATATTACACAAAACGTTTACTAAAGTCAGTTCTAACTAACCTTGAAACCTAGGTTAATATATTACCGATTTTCTGCTAACTTCAGTCCAATTTGAGAACGATTTAGATAATTGCTAGCTCGGATACTTATCACTAGATGGGTTCATAATCATGAGACCTACTTAGAACTACTACTACTACTACTACTACTACTACTACTACTAATAATAATAATAATAATAATAATAATAATAATAATCCATTTTATTATCTTATTTCCTATCATCAGAGATGTACCATTTTCTGAACATTTACAAATCTCAGTTTTCAAATTCGGCGATCATGAAGATTGATTCTGGTTCAAATTTCTTTTGTGAAAGATCAAAATTTTCTTGGCATTCCACTTGCCTCGTGCCTTTTTTCTTAACAACACTGCATATATTTAAAATCCAGAAATCGGTCCTCTCAATATGGCTAAACCAATATAGCAAAGTGATCGTTAGCAACTCATTAGGCACTAGATTGCAAAATCGATTTTGTACTTTGTCAATGCAGAAAGACTGCTCTAAATTGCACATACACAGATATAGTTGCAGAAATACTCCATTTTAGGACGTATTTGAATCAGGAGTTAGTTACTTTTTGCCTTAGCAATATTTTTGTTTTTATTTTAGGTAATGAGTGAATATCAATCAGAAGAAATTATAAAAGAAAGGGGGCATTTCCCTAAGGAGAAATTTATTCATTGTATATATATACACACTAGCGGCCAAAAATCTGGGACAGTTTACTTTTTTTCAATTTCTCCAGAATATTTTCGGGGATTACAACTGAACTTACACATTTAACATCTCTTATGTTGATACACTGTATTAATTACACTTCATTATAAAGAATAGAAAAGGTTATTTCGATTTTGGTTTAAATTAAAGTGGCCAAAACCGTGGGACAAGCAAAGAAAAAATATTATTGTGTACTGTGTAGTCATTTTTTCCACTTTTTAAAGTACTAAAATGACGAATAAGGCGATTACGTCACTTTATAGTCATTGCAACCGGTTCCATCATCATTATTAAAACCAACACAAAGTCAAGTATCTGCAGAATGTCTTCTTGGTTCCTCCTCTTCTCTTTTCTCTCTCCCAACAATCGAACACAGCATATAATAACAAAACTCTAAAGCACGTCTGACAGCACTGACTTCTGCCAACAGTCTCCCCTCCTCCTAACAACACAGGCCTTTTATATCGCAAAATCGTTCACCTCTATTTGCATATTCTTCTAACTCACGTGATCACTACTCTATAAATAAGAGTCTTGACCATTTCTTTTCTTTCTTTTCATTTATTTTTGGTGACCGACCCGCACGTGGTCTATCCAGGTAAGTCACGCATTTCTCCACACTCCCCCCTGATCTCATGATCACAAACAGGACATGCGGGCAATCGTCGTTGGCGGGTACTCCTTCGAAGAAGCACTTCCTCATTGCTGTTTTCTTCATTACCACCATCATTACTACCAGTCTGTTCCATTATCCCGTCTCGTTGGGTTTCGCAATCACGGGGGGTGGGCAGTATTCGTCTCTGTCGAGTATTTCGATGAGGCATTACTTCCTTGTGTCCATCGCTCTCCTCACTATTGTCATCAGTATGTCCCATCATTCCCTCATCTGGTTCTGTTGGTGGTGTTTCTATGCTCACCTGAAGGGGCAGTAAGTGATCAGGATCATCTCTGAACGGTGTGTGATCCTCCTCATCGTCCTCAGAATCAGAAGAGGTATAACAAGGGCGGATATCTTTTACGTGACGTGGTATGCCACCAATCAACATAGTCTGAGGACTTATGATTTCATCTATTTTTCCCCGGAAAAATTTCGTAGTGCACCCAGCATTTGGGGGTTTTATCCAAACAAGGTCTCCCACCTGATATGGTGTATTGACAACACTCACCACTGATGGTATGGCATCAACTCCTTTCACACGCTGTTCATATTGGTAAATCCCATTGGCTGGTGCAGTTGCTGGTGTTGCATTGTCCTTGGGTGTTATATTATACCAGTACACAGCTTCTGGAATAGAGCACTGCGTCCTGGCTGCAATTCTTTTGATGGTGCGGTGACACCGTTCTGCTATACCATTACCCTCGGGATAATATGCACACCGATAATGCATTTTAATCCCCCATTCGTGCACGAATTTCTGAAATTCTTGACATCGAAATGTGGCGGCATTATCAGTCAGAATTTCACTCGGGGCACCACGTTCAAAAAAGACGGCTCTCAACTGTTGTATAATGCTGGCTGCATCCTGTCGTGTCAACAGGCGCCATATTGTGAAACGCGTCGGGCCACAATCCGTCATGGTCAAAAAATGTTTGCCCCCATAATGTGTTATGTCCATCCCTACTCGCTGCCAGTTGCCCTCCACCTCGAGCTTCCCTTTTTGCCATTGGGATGGTGCCGGATCAATTCTCTGACACTCTTCACACGAACGTATGGCTGCTTTCACTGATGCTTTTGTAGTTGCAGGGCATACTCTTCGGACAAAATATGCAGTCCTCTGAATTCCAGGATGTCCAATCTGCTGGTGTATCATACGGATCTGGTCAGGTGTTAATTGATCCGTTACAGTCGCGCATGTTTGTTGTTGAAGATCGGATCCCTGCCTCATTGCATCGATCCACCTCTTTGGTACTCGAGTCAAGCTATCAGCCAAATTCTGCATCGACGAGACTAACGTAATGTCTACCTGCAAGCTGTATTCGTCAACTAGACGCTTAATTATTGCTAGTCTCCTTCGTACTAGCATTTCACTTGCAGCTCTAGTCTTAACTCGAGCCTTTCCAGTCAAGGTGTCGGTTAACCAATGGTAAACACACAATGAGTCAGTGTGGAGATGCACAACATTCGTCTGCCATTGCAATGCGAGATTAAGACCTTTTAACGTGGCATCAAGTTCTGCCAAATTTATATGTTGGGCATCATTTTTCGGACGAAGCCAGCATGCATCTTCCACAACAACACCTAGTTGCTCCAACACGACACCTGTAGCCAACGAACTTGCGTCAACCCATGCATTTAGTTCGTTTCCAGACACTTGCCACTCACCCCGGGCAGGGTCATTCCTATGCACTCTGGACAACATTTCAGCCATCATTTGTTGGTTTATCCAGGTAAGTCACGCATTTCTCCACAATTATAACACCTAAAATTGATGCTTCCATAAAAAATCAATTATCAAACTTCATGGAGAAAACCATTCAATATGGAAGCTGTCGAAAAATACCGTTGGGAGAGTTATAAAGGGTTTCAAGAATACTGGGAAAATTCTACCACCGAAGGAAAATGGCAGACCTCGAATAACCTCTAGACAAGATCGATTGATTAAGATGGCACTGAACGATAGGTTCCAGACAGTTTCCAGCATTTCTTGTGAACTACATGCCTGTCATGACTTCAAAGCGTTTTGTAAAACAATATCAAGACGCCTGAATGAAATTGGTCTGTTTGCGAGATCACCAGCTAAGAAACTGTTGATAAACAAGAGGAACAAGAAACTCAGATTAAACTTTGCTCAAGAGCATGTGCTGTGGACAGATGATCAGTGGCGAAATGTACTTCTTCTGATGAAAGTAAGTTTAATGCATATGGATCTGACGAGAAGAAATTAATAAGGATGTTTGCTGACGAAATATTTAATAAAACATGCACAAAGAAAACGGTTAAGTTTGGTGAAGATAGTGTCATGGTGTTTGGAATGATTTCTTGGGAAGGAACGACTGATCTGATCTGTCTAAACACCAGAGTTAATGGGGAACCGTCTGAGTGCAAAAACTCTATCAATACTGAAGATTTGTGGTTAAAACTTTAAGAAGAATGCACAAAAGTTTCACGTGATGAATGTCGCCATCTCATTCAATTTTGCAGTAGAAGGTGCGCTGCAGTTATAGAAAATAAAGGCTCGTTCACTAGATATTAAATGTGTGTCCACCAATTTTGGTATTCCGATGCTTCAATGTTATTATTTTAAAATTTATTTTCTTTGTCCCATGGTTTTGGCAACTCTAATTTCAAAAAAGAAAAAATTGAAATGCTCATAACTTTCCATCCTTTAAAATGAAGTGTAATTAATACAGTGTATCAACATAAGAGATATGTTTAATGTGCGTAAGTTTAGTTGTAATCCCTCAAATGTGTTAGTGTGTATATATATGAGGGGATTTGGTGTTTTCTTTGATTTTTTTTCTAATAGAAGATAACTCAATTCTGAATATTACGGAGTCCGAAAATAAAAAAAAGTAAAATAGCGAATATTTAGGTTTTTGTTCGCAACATGTGATACGAAAATGAAGAAAAAAGAATGAATATTTTTGTCAACAATGATTGGAGTAACTTTTTTTCTTTAAGTTTGAAGATTTGTCTGTTTTTTGTTTTTATGTCTTATCTGTATTAACATTTGATGAAACGGTCATAATTTTTTTTAGATAAAAATTAATTTTACTTTTTAGAAAGTCTTGTGCCTTTCTATTAGAAAATATTATAACTACTCTGAACTTTAATATTAATACAGTGTGAACTTCTGATATTTGTGAAAATTTACACTTAATTTGGACTACATAAACATGTATGTATATATATATATTAATATAATAATATATTAATATATATATTAATATATTAATATTTATATATATATATATCAATATAATAATATATATAGATATTATATATATATATATTAATATATATTTTAATATATATATGATATATATTGTATAGAATATATATATACATTAGTATATATATATATTATATATATATATATATATATATACATATATCTTAATATATATATATATTATTATATATATATTATATAATATATATATATTGATATATATATGTATAGATATATATGTGTATAGATATATATATGTGTGTGTGTGTGTGTGTGTGTGTGCGTGTGTGTGTGTGTGTGTGTCTGTCTGTCTGTCTGTCTGTCTGTCTGTGTGTTACTGTGTATAACTCCGAAAATTGATAGATTTGTAAGCAAGTAATCTAAATTATTATGCATTTATAGTGCATTTGTTTATGAATCTAGCTTCTTAATTTTATTGGCAATAATCTCAAATAATTACGCTGACTTTAAAATTTATTAAAGTCACATTTCTTATTGAAATATCCTGGAAATATATTAAAATTATTTTGTCTTCATTGGAAAATGATTCAGTTCTTGTGCCCTCTAAACAAGTTCAAGATGACAAAAGTCAGGAACACAAAAGCAGTGTTTTAAGGCCTTATATAAAAATAAAACAAACAACATTAATATCAAAAAGCGAAGAAAAAAGGGGTTTAAAATTAGAAAAATGCCTGCTAGAAAATCATTCTTTTCCTGTAGAAGTTGCGTAAAAATAAAAGGCATTGCAAACAAAAAATTTTGTAACAAGAAGAAGCGAAAACAATGATAAAATAAAGAACGCAGCAATTGATAATTAGAGAGAGAGGGAAATAAATAAGAAGGAATATAGAAAAGGCCGTCCAGAAATATTTAAAGGTGCAATTATCTTGATAGGAAGTCTGCAATCTTTCATTTGAAAGGACTTTATAAAATAGTTTTGTTTTGCTGTTGGCCCTCACAATAACACGTAAAAAAAGGGAATGCCTTCAACATAATTAGTTAGTTGTGGTTTTGGAAAGAAAAAAATGTTACGGTTAGTTGTGTAAATTATTCTATACAATTTGTACCTTCCTTTATCTCTTTTTTTGTGTCTTCACTCTACATGAGCAGCCATCTGTATGTATTAAACAATAGAGCAGAAGTCTCTTTTCAAACAAATTTCATGCAGTTCTATCGCGCTTCACTTCAAAGAATTTTAAAATCTTTTGATTAATTTTTAAAGTTTTCATTAAAAAAAGAAGATAAAATTTAGTCCATGATGAGTTTCAAGGCAAATAACTGATTACAGAAATTACACAGAAATTAGTTGAAATCATTGTTCAAGCAGGAAGACTCGACGTTGCTCGGGATTGAATTAGGATTACTACTATATACTTTTTTTTACTGTGAATTAAGTTAAATCTTGGAACAGAAGAGTTTGTGCCACTTTTATGTGTCTTAAAAAGATTAAAAACAATATATGATGCTTATTTCAATTTTGATCAAAATCTAATACAGGATTTTGATTCAGAAAATGACTAAAAATTAAGGGGTCTAATTGCATGCTGTTTGAAGAAGGCAATAGAATAGGAAACAATGAATGATTAGACTAGTCCGTTATATTTTAAAGGGAATATCATCCCAGCATTAATACAATTTAATCTGTAATTATCGATAGAAAGAGAGAAACAGATGCATAGCGAGTAGGAAGAAAGTTATTTTAGATTTTCGAATTTTTTTATACTTCATAATTCACATTTTTCTTATTGAGATGACCCCAATGAATCACATATTTTCAAATATATATATATATATATATATATATATATATATATATATATATATATATATATATATATATTCCTATAAATTCGTTTTTCTTTTGTGTGTATTGATATTCATACTAAAAACCCTCTTTTCTATTTATTTAAAAAGACAATACAATTTTCTTATATATGGCTTGTGGAAGTGCATTCACTAGCAAAAGATCTAGCTAATTTGCATATTCTTTTAAACATTCATTTTAATAAATTCCCTATTAGTTTTTTTTCGGTTTTCTTATGTGATGATCATCTAGAGTTTACTATTACGTGTAATTATATTCATGCAGATATTCTACAGGATTTATACTTGCATAATATTTGCGTAAAATCTTTACAGTAAACAAAAAATTGTTTCCATATATATGTATGTATACGTATATATTTTTGTTTAATCTATTAGTCTATCCATCTATACTCCTATAAATTCGTTTTTTTTTTCGTGTGTGTAGTGATATTCATATTAAATCCCTTTCTCTATTTATTTAAAAAGAAAATACAATGTTCTTATATATGGGTCATGGAATTGCATTTACTAGCAAAAGATCTAACTAATTTGCATATTCTTTTAAACATTCACTTTAATCAATTCCCTATTAGTTTCTTCGGTTTTCTTATGGGATGATCATCTAGAGTTAACTATTACGTCCAATTATATTCATACAGTTGTTCTACATGATTTTTACTTGCGTAATATTTGCGTAAAAATGTTTATAGTTAACACAAAATTGGTTCCATATAAATTTATGTATACGGATATATTTTTGTTTCACAAATTTTGCCTACCAAACTCCTCCTAGAGTTTTTCGTCTACAGACATGACACTTCATATATAAGGTATTTGAATACACGCGAAACTTTATATTTGGGTTTTAGCCCGGAAAAATCAGTGCAAAAATGTGAAAATTAAAAAAAAAATGACATTTGCCAGGTGAAGGTCGAACGCCGGCATTACAAACACATAACGTAGTAGCTATTGGTTCAGGTTGTAATTTTTAGCCTTGCAGTAAACATGTCCTCATAACCCTGTTATAATCGGTAGAGGCAAAAATAAATCGTAAGCTGAACGTTTTGGTTTCGATTCTTGGTGGTGGCATACGAGTTTTTTTTTCTTTTAACTTTTAAAATCATTTCTATATATTGCGTCCAATATCTATCTATCGATCTATATATCTATATAAGTGAACGTATCTGTGTATCTGTGTACATTTTCCTACGCAATAACTCTGTCAATTTTTAGTCTACGGACTCGAAATTTGATATACAGGTTACTGAGATTTGGGGAAATCGACGTGATCTGATTTTGGCCCAAAATTGGGGGATTAAGAGGTCAAAGTTCAACGATTTCACCTTTGAGAACTCTACCAAACTCCTCCGACAATTTTCGGTCTACGCACTTGAAATTAACTTAATAACTTGATTTGAGCCCAAAACAATAAATTTTCAAGGGTCATAATAGGGGTCAAAGTTTTAAAAAAGTTACCTCTGCGGTCTCTTCCAAATTACTCAGACAATTTCTGGTCTAAATATTTGAAATTTTACATAAAGGGCATTCAAAGATAGGGCAAGCTTTTTCATCAGTTTGGTCGAAAATTTTTAGTTACCAATATATAAATGTATGTATGTATGTCTGTTTGCATATCTGCCTTAAACTTTCAATAGAGGCGACAGATTTTACCAAGATCAGTATCGTTTTAAAGTCTGATCTTTCATACGACAAATATCGAAAAACTGGCTAAAACATTAATATCTTCCCCTTCAACTACGCACTTTTCTACAGGGGGGAGTACTTTTTTCGCCTATATTTTTTAAAGTTATCCTCTCCTTTAGATTGTCTAACCTTAATTTTAAAAAATGTCGTTTCCGGTTTAGCGGTGGTAGTAACAGCATAATCGTAAGGTTTTACCCCGTTCTTTTCCTCCGTTGCGGTACAGGTTCAAGCCTGCCTTTCTACTATCACTTTTTTTTTTTTTTTGCTCAACATACACACCCAAACACCCGAGCAACGCCGGGCGCCCATGCTAGTATATCTATAAAAGTGAACGTATCTGTCTGTCTGTCTGTCTGTCTGTGTGTCTGTCTACATTTCCTTTGCAATAACTCTATCAATTTTTATTCTACAGACTCGAAATTTGATATACAGGGTATTGAGATTTGGGAAAATCGATGTGATTAGTTTTCGGCCAGAAATTTAGCGATTAAGGGGTCAAAATTCAACGATTTCACCTTTGAGGACTCTACCAAACTCCTTCCATAATTTGGGCGCTAAACACTTGAAATTTTAGATATAAGTTACTTGGAAATGGATCTAACTTAATAACTTGATTTGAGCCCGAAATAATAAATGTTAAGGGATCATAATAGGGGTCAAAGTTAAAAAAATTGACCATTTTTTTTTTTTTGCTCAGCATACACCTCCAATCACCCGGGCAACGCCGGGCTTAAATGCTAGTAATCTATAATATAAATCTCGCCTGTCTGTTTTAATATATGTATATATGTGCGTATATTTGTCTGCCTAAAACTTTTGACAGGCGACGGATTTTCACGAGATTGGTATCGTTGTGAAGCCGCTCTTCGGACGACAAATACAGAAAAATTGGCTAAAAACATTAATGCCTTCACCCTCAACTGAGCGCTTTTTTCGGTGATGTTTTCGAAAGCCATCTCTTTTCGATTGACTAGCCTTAATTTAAACCTGCACCACTTCCGGTTGGCGATGGACGCAACAGCAAAGACATCAGGGATTTTCCCCATTCTTTTCCTCCTGCATGGTACAGGTTCGAGCCTGCCTGCCTACAACCACTTTTTCTTTTGCTCAACACCCCCCTCTAAACACCCGGGTAACGCCGGGTCCCCAGGCTAGTACGTATATATTTTTGTTTAATCTATAAAAGTGAACATGTCTGTATGTCTGTGTGTTTGTGTGTGTACATTTTCCTATTCAATAACTTTGTCAATTTTAAGTTTACAGACTCCAAATTTGATATACAGAGTACTGAGATTTGAGAACTCTTGGTAATCCGTGTTCGGCCAGAAATTTTGCTGTTAAGGGGTCAAAGTTCAACGATTTGACCTTTGAGATCTCTACCACACTCTTCCAACAATTTTCGGGCTACACACTTGAAATTTTAGATATAAGTTCGTTCGACATGGAGCCAACTTAATAACTCGATTTGAGCCCAAAACAATAAACGTTAAGGGGTCATAATAGGAGTCAAAGTTTAAAAGAATTCATCGCTTTTTTATGCTCAACATACACATACAAACACCCGGGCAACGCTGGGCTGAAATTTTAGTATATCTATAAAAGTGAACGTGTCTGTGTGTCTGTCTGTGTACATTTCCCTATGCAATAACTCTGTCAATTTTTAGTCTACAGACTAAAAATTTGATATACAGGGTATTGAGATTTGGGAAAATTTTTGTGATCGGTCTTCGGCCAGAAATTTGGCGGTTAAGGGGTCAAAGTTCAACGATTTGACCTTTGAGAACTCTACCAAACTCCGACAGTTTTGTGTCTAAACACTTAAAATTTTAGATATAGGTTCCTTGGACATGGATCTAACTTAATAACTCGATTGGATCCCGAAACAATAAATTTTAAGGGGTCATAATAAGGGTCAAAGTTTTTTTTTTTTAAATTGACCCCTGCGGTCTCTACCAAATTACTCAGACAATTTCTCGTCTAAACATTTGAAATTTTATATAAAGGGTATTCAGCAATAGGGCAAGCTTTTTCATCGGTTTGGGTCGAAAATTTTTAGTTACCAATATATAAATGTATGTATGTTTGCATTTCTGCCAACACTTTCGACAGAGGCGACGGATTTCCTCATGATCGGTATCGTTTTGAAGTTCAACCTTTCAGACAACAAATACGAAAAATTGATGAAGCATTAATATCTTCACCTTAAACTGGGCACTTTTCTACAAGGAAGGGGGTCGCTTTTTTCGCCGATATTTTTTTTTAATCATCCTCTCCTTTCGATTGTCTAGCCTAAATTTAAAAAAATGTCACTTCCGGTTTGGCGGTAGTAGTAACAGCATAGACGTCAGGGTTTTTCCCGTTCTTTTCCTCCTTTGTGGTACGGATTCGAGCTTGCCTTTCGACTACCATTTTTTTTTTTTTTGCTCAACACACACATCCAAACACCCGGGCAACGCCGGACTGAAATGCTAGTATATATATATATATATATATATATATATATATATATATATATATATATATATATATAAAGGTGAACGTCTCTTTCTGTGTGTCCGTGTGTGTACATTTCCTTACACTGTCAATTTTTGTCTACAGACTCGAAATTTTATATACAGGGTACTAAGATTTGGGAAAATCTTTGTGATCGGTTTTCGGCCAGAAATATGGCTTTTAAGGGGTCAAAGTTCAAGGATATGAGCTTTGAGAACTCTACCAAGCTCCTCCGACAATTTTGGGTCAAAACACTTGAAATTGTAGATATAGGTTAATTGGACATGGTTCTAACTTAATAACGCAATTTGAGCCCAAAACAATAAATGTTAAGGGGTCATAATAGGGGTAAATTAAAAAGAAAAAAAAATTGACCTCTGCGGTTTCTTCCAAATTATTCAGCCAATTTCTGGTCTAAATATTTGAAATTTTACATAAAGGGTATTCAAAGATAAGGCAAGCTTTTTGATCGGTTTGGGACGAAAATTTTAGCTGCCAAGATGTCAAATTAAAAAAGATTTGACCTTTGCGGTGTTTTAGCAAACTACTCAGCCAATTTTGTGTCTAAACATTCAAAATTTATACATAACAATATTCAGACATTTGGCAAGCATTTGAATCAGTTTTGGGGGCAACATTCAAAAGTCAAAGTCGAAAGAGTTGACCTTTGCAAATTCTACCGAATTCCTCTGCCAATTTTGGGTCTAAAGACTTGAAATTTAAAATGTAGGCAACTTGGATATGGTTAAAACTTTATGTTTTGATTTGAGACCATAATAGTAAATGTTAAATTAATTAACCTTCATGTAGTTTTCTTGCATATCCAACGCAAAACAAAAATGTATTTATTTATTATTTCGTAAAAATTTATTATTGTTTTGTAAAAATTAGTTATTATCTCGTAAAATTTTTTCATTATTTCGTAAAAATCTTACATTCTAGTTGCTGAAGGCGTTTTTGATATAAGGTTTTTGAAGAATTGCTCACAGAGAAAGTTGTTGGTAGTGCTAGTCAGTAGGTGAGAAGTTCGGAGGGTATGGCAGATGAGGCAACGTTTTGTAGCCCAATTTCTTCAACATTAGTCGGTCACAACGTGCGATGGGGCATTGTCGTGAAGTAGAATCAGACCTTTTTGTTGACTAATACTGGATGTTGTGGTCGAAGTTTCTGATGCATTTCCTCCATTTGTTGACTTCACTGCCATAATGGTTTCATCTGTATTAAAAAAACTGTAATGGATGAGATCGGTTGCAAACTACCAAACAGTTAGAATGGCCTTCCTTTGGTGCAACTCTTGTTTTGAAAAGTATCATGGAGCTTCGTCGGCGTCTAACCACTGAGCTGAGCATCGCCAATAGTCATAAAGAACTCTCTTTTCATTGAGTCACAACCTGGTCAAGAAACGGGTCGTTCTTGTTGGGTAAAAGAAGAGAAAATGACATTTCATAACGGTGTTCCTTTTGGTTGTTGTTCAATTCATGAGGCATCCGTTTATCAAGTTTTTCCACTCTCTCTCAAGTGGTTGGAAATCGACATATACATTACGTCTAATCTAGAAGCAAGTTCTCGCACAGTTGAGTGGTAATTGGCTCCGATTCTACTAAGGCTCTTTACCGATCGTTGTCAACATCTGATGGTCAACCACTATGCTCACCATCTTCAAGCCTCTCGTCGCTGTCACAAAATTTCTTAAACCACGATTGTTCAGTACTGGTTCCTGGGTCCTGGTTGATATTGCAAGCTGTATCAGCAACTTTTCTACCTAGCTTGAATTGAAATAAGAAAATTGTGCGAATTTGCTATTTTTCTATCTTGTATTCAACGATCTGAAAAGAAAGACATAATTATTTTAAAACGATTGTGATTTAAACGATTAGATAGAGCAAAAAAAAAAAACACTCTTTAAAATAGTATACAAAGTAAAGATATCATAACGAAAACTTATTGAAAGTACATCATTCCAAATCAAAATTAAAAATTCCGCAAGAACTTTCATATCAACCTAATACATAATTACTGCTGATAGGAAGATCTGAACCCAGTCAAAAAGTCACACTTGACATCGTAGGTTAGCAACTTACTTTTAGGCTACCTCCAATTAAAGGAAATTAAGTACCTTATAAATGCCAAATCAGTGGGCATAGATAGTAAATAACTATGAGGTTATTCGATGACCAGGAATTGGAATATTGCATTTATACTAAAGTTAACTGTCTTTTCTTAATTCCCTAAAGAGAGCTCAACTTTAATTTTCTAAAGGAGCTTTATAATTATAATATTTTCCAAAAATAAATATTAGCAATTTTTTATATAACTACAGACACTAGTGTGTCATGCTTTCACAATCATCAGTGTATGAAGCGCTATTTACTGCTAATATAATCATATATATATATATATATATATATATATATATATATATATATATATATATATATATATATATATACGCCTTCCTCATCATTATCGCTATCCATTGCTGCTATAGATACTTTTACAGACATTTTTTGCACATCTATACGAGTCATATCTTAGGTTCAATTTGAATCGGAACATCTAAAGTTTGTAAGTGTATTATTAGTAATTTCTGAGTTTTAGCCAAACACACGCACACAGACAGAAATACTTTCCTTTATATAATAACTAGCCTGGGTAGCCGGCGTTGATCGGTTGTTTGGAGGTGTGTGTGTAGAAAAAAACGTGGTAGTAGGCCGGCAGAATCGAACCCGTATCTCGAAGGAGGCAAAGAATGTGAGAAAAATCGTGACGTCTTAGCTGTTGCGCCTATCGACAAACCGGAAGTGACATAAGTTTAAATTAAGACTAGGGAATCGAAAAGAGGCGATGACTTTCGAAAATATCTGCGAAAAAAGCGACCCCCCCCCTGTAGAAAAGTGCCCAGTTGAGGGTGAAGGAATTAATGATTTTTGGCCAATTTATCGATATTTGTCGTCTGAAAGGTCGAGCTTCAAAATGATACCGATCACGTGAAAATTCCTCGCTTCTATCGAAAGTTTTAGACAGACATACATACATACATGCATACATTTAAACAGATAGGTGAGATTTATATTATAGAAGTCATGACTCAAATTCAATTTTTCTCCTTCAGTATTTAATTATTTCTAATAATAAGCGTAGCAGTTGCAAAACCCAAGATAAAATGCTTTATAAAATATATATTGAGTTTTTCATCATTTGTTTTTCCATAAAACGATTATAAATCATCAGTTTACTGTAAAAAACATAAAAGAAAAAGGAAAAAAAAAAAAAGAAATGAAGAAAAAAATATTGCTGTAGTGAAAAAAAATCTCAAAGCAAAATGTAATACTGACAATTCTCCCAAAAGGATATTTTTTTAATGACTCCAATATAAAATTGCTTTTATAAAAGACACTAAGACCTTTCGGTTTCCAGGTCAATGCTCTACTGAGTGAGAAAAATCAACAAGTAATTTTCGTTTCTTGTAGATTTGTTTCGATATATGAAGAAAGTTTTCTTTCATTTGACCTGTTCGTCTGTAGGTTTTAATATGTTGACATAACAAGTCAGCCATAGACCTCCCGCTCAAAAATGTAAAAACACAAACCAAATAGAAAAAGAATCTTTTTTTCTGAATGGGTTATATTAAAAGTATAATAAAAAAAAATACGGCCGCATATTGACCAATAAAACTATTGATTACTCTTCAATGTATTTTCTTCTTTTATAAAATACAAAGCTGTAAATAAAAAACAAAGATAAAAAAATAACGGGCTGCCTTGTTAGTCCCTCATGGTTATCAGTCGGAACCCATTCAGCCTTTCATAGACTTCTGCTAATATAATATTATTGGTGCAAAATCAATAGCCATTGTATATATTAGATCTTAGAGATTTTATCTATGCATTCCTTTTTCTCAATAAAGTTTATCATCGATTTTGTTACGCCTCTCCCCCTCATCCATAGCAGAGAACCTGCACAACCAAATTATAACAATACGCCTAATCAGTTTTTCCCCTAGATTGCTCATAGCCAAAGGGTCTTTAGGGCTTACAGGCGTACAGCTTGACAATAAAAATATATTACTTTGAAGCAAACTGTAGGAATTTGTATAGTGTTATCAGTACAGAATAGAAGATTCCATTGCTTCTATAATTATAATCTTTCTAATTTGGAACAATTCATTAAATTTTCCTATTCTATTTCACTTTGCAAAATAGGCACACACACACACACACACACACACACACACACACACACACACACACACACACACACACACACATATATATATGAGCAAACAGTTAATAAAATATGTTAAAAAAACACTTTGAAATGAGTTAAAAACATATTTAATCTGAAAAGGAAACACTAGATAAATGGATAGTCCTTAATCCGCGGAGTTTCGAAGAAATACTTTCTTTCTCATCAGAGGGTAGGAATTAGCAAAATGCGGGATTGGATTTTGCATGCAGAAGTATTTGATGAAATAACAAGTAAGTCAAAGATCTTACTTGAAAACAAAAAAGTGAAGCAGAGGGAATATAGTAAAGAAAAAGATGATTACACATGAATGGATAGTCTGGTGGAAAATAAAAAATCCAGTGATGATAAAATCCAAATGTAAAACTTCAACTTTATTTTATTTTATTTTATATATATATATATATATATATATATATATATATATATATATATATATATATATATATATATATCCCCAAAACCTCTGGCCTTGGTACTGTGGTTTCAAATGATCTGAAATAACAGCAAGAGGAGACTTGATTCCAAATATTTCTCATATGTTATATCTCTCCTCTTTGGTTTTCATACATAAAGTAAATTTCACAGTGTATAAGGATTATTTGGTACTGGAGATATTCATAATCGTGCCTTATTTCCAAAAGAGGGGAGATATAACATGAGAAATATTTGTAATCAGCAGGGCTATGACAACCACATATTCTTTTCATTGTTTTGACGCTCGAGTATATATCCGACACAGTTAAACACAGTTAATCAACCGAGAACCACATTACTCTATATAAAAGTATATAAGATATCAACGGATACACACTCAAGAGTCAAAGCAATGAAAAGAATATGGTGTTGTACTAGCCTTAGTAATCAGGTCTCCCCTTGCTGTTATTTCAGATAATTTGTAACCATAGCAGCAAGTTTTGTCTTCCCTCCATCAAGACCAGAGCTTTTAGGAAAATATAAGATATTTTGTAATTCACATGCAAAACTATTAAAACGAATGACTATGATTGAAATATCGGTAAAGGTGCAGTATCTTTCCATCTGCAAAAAATCCTTTAAAATTACCACCATTACAAATTTTCAAGGGTGCTGAAAACGATAATAACAGTTAACATCCCAGGAAATGAACACTTTCCAAGATATGTAGTTTTAAAAGTGAGGGATCACTTTCCTATATTAATTTAATGTAAAATGAATACTCACTTTATAGCCACCTTTTTTTTTGGGGGGGGGGAGTATCTATTATTTATTTTAGAGGTGGTGTTTATTTGGTAATTGTGGCCTGATAGGCTAACACAAAACCTACCTTAAAAAACTGTCTTTCTATAGGTTTTCATGTGTGCTGAAAACGAATATCGCATTTAAATTTTCCGCAAATATGTATTTTTCTGGGTATTAAGCAATGTAATTCTTTGTATTATAAATGGTGGCCATTGTTGTATGCATAAGCGCGCATATTTTTGCGTAATACCCAGAAAAATACTTATTTGCAGAAAATTTAAATGCGATATTCCTTTTTAGCACACCCGAAAACTTATAGAGAACAAGTTTTTTTTAAGATAGGTTTTGTCTTGGTCTACCAAGCGGCAGTAACCCCCCCTCCCCAATAACATCTCCTCAAAAAGGTAGCCACAAAATGGGTGCCCATTTTACGTTAAATTGATATGAGAAAGTGATCCACCACTCTTTGAAACAATAATGTGCGACCTTAAGGGCAAATGTCACATAGCCCATTACACAATTCAAGTTATTAACTTTCCAACGAGTTTCCATTTGTTGAATTCTGATAAATAGTCGCTGAGATTTCGAACTTATAAAATTGCCCAAAAAGGTGGTATATCTATATATGCATATATCTATACTCCTAGCCAAATTGAATATTGAAATGTTCATATCTTTGGTTCTATGGGACGAACCTACATGAAAATTTTCAGGGTTTTTGAAGATTATAATAATATTTTATGGTTAAAATTTTATGACAATTGGTAAAAAAAAAAAAAAAATATATATATTTACAAACCAATAAAATATACCCAAAGTTGCTTACATTTGTATATATAGTGTGCTGGCATGCAGTTTTGCTGATTTGGTTGTCTCCCCTACATGTGTCGATTTTGTTGCTTTGTTTGTTTCCCTATATTTGTCAGTTTTGCTACTTTGGTTGTCTCCCTGTAGCCTTGCTTTTGCTAGTATATATATATATATATATATATATATATATATATATATATATATATATATATATATATATATATAGTAGCAAAAGTACCCGTCGTTGACTGGGTTCAAAAATAGCCTACAGAAAATGGACTCTGATTTATTAAAGTACTAGCGAGGGGTACCCGGCGTTGCCCGGGTGTTTGTAGGTGTTTGTGGTGTTAAATAAAAAAAAACCGGGGGGGGTAGGATCGAACCCGAAGCCCTGAGGCGAAGTTTGAAAATAAAATCGGCCAGCCAGAATGAGTTAGTGAAAGATGTTTGAAAGTCGTCGAGCGTTACGACAACGATGTAACCATTGTTATAAGCGAAGTAAGAAAAGAAAACAACGTTTTTATTAAGCGGGGAGGGGGTAATCAAAACATTAAAAAAACACAAAACAATCTAACGTAAGGCAAACGAAGACGTGAAAAATGGCTTAAATAAGCCTGTTTCTAAAAAATCGGTGGATACTCGAGTGTCGCTAAGAATAAGCGAAGTAAAAAAAAAACCCCAAAAAACAAAAAACAGGAAAACGAACGTTACGTGAAAAATGGCTTAAATAACACAGGGTTCAATATTTAAATTTAAAAAATCGAAAAAAAGACAAAAACATCTTACACCACGATTCAAACCCAAAACGTTTAGATAAGGAACAAACACGCTAACCAACTGCGCTAAAGCGATGGAGATGAAATGTGTTCGGTTTTTCAACTATTTAAAGTAAATCAGGTCACGACGTCATGACGTCATCTGACGCATGCGTAGAATCGGTCATCGTTACGAGAAACCCGTTTTTGTTGACCCCCTCCCTGTGGAAAATTGTCGATTTCGGGGTGAAAAAGTTAACGTTTTTGGCCAATTTTTCGATATTTTTCAAGCGAAGGATGGGGCTTCGATATGATACCGAGTTTGTGAATTTTCGTCGCGTCTGTCGAAAGTTTTTAGCAGACACACAAACATACACACATACACACAAACAAACAAACATACATACATTTTCGCTTTTATATATATACTAGCAGGGCTACCCGGCGTTGCTCGGGACCGTATAAACAATGAAAAAACAAAAGCAGATATTGAACATATGTTTTATTCTTAGGGGAGAGGAATCTTTCATCTCAAGTTTTAGCGTTACAAACAAACATTTGTCTTTTATATATATAGACTAGCAGGGCTACCCGGCGTTGCTCGGGACCGTATAAACAATGAAAAAACAAAAGCAGATATTGAACATATGTTTGATTCTTAGGGGAGAGGAATCTTTAATCTCTATGTATTATTTGTTTTATCTACCCTAGGACTGATATTGTTCATGTTTTATCCCTAGCATAGGTAATTTACAGCATGTATATGAAATTGTTTTACCTTAGGGAGAAGAGAACAGGTAATATACAACATAATGTGTCTATATTACATCCCTGGCAACGCCTAGAAACCAGCTAGAACATGTATTTCAGTCAATCTTTATTATATCCTGGGCTATGCCGGGAAACCAGCTAATCTCTTTTTAGTGACTTGACCACCAAAATACCTCCCTAAGTGTGTCCTTTCTTTTGAACTTATTAGATATAGGTATCTAGAAATGTGTGTGAAATTTTGTTGAATGCATTGTTCACTATGATTTTCTTATTGTTCTACACAATATCAACTGTAGCGAAATAACACAGTAAACTTAGTGTAGTGTTAGAATAAAGAGCAAAGGAAAAAATTAGAATCATATTTTGTAATTGCAAATCTAAATGTGCTAGCATGTACCAGTATTTGCCAGGTTGTGGAAATTTGGAACTTATAACATATGTAGTGGCCTTTTCCTAGATACCTATTGCTAAAAATTATACTTTCATTTTGTTAGAAAAATCTCTCTTCAGATGCCCTGCATCATTCAAAATAAAAACAAATATTTTTATAATTGTTTCAGTATATTGCTACACAATGTGAAAGTTTTTAACGTTTGTAAAAAAAATCATGAATGTGCTTATATTGCAAAAAAGAAAATATCAGTGCACAGTATTGAAAGTGTTTGAGATTCAAAAGTCTGTAACATTTCTACTAACTTCATAAGATGTCATGTGAGAAACTGAATTGAATATCAAGACATTATCTGAAGCGTTTTTATTTTGGTGTAACATATGTGTTTACAGTGAACCTTAACTTTTAATAAACAGATTGGTATGCAATGACATAGGCTAAGAATCTTTAAAATATATATAAATTGGAAAAATGTGTGAACAAATGAAAAAAAAATGATCCGCTCCACTTGATGACATCAAGCACAGTAATATTTTAGTGAAGAAAATATGAAATTGATGTTCAGTGATTAGTTTGGATGAATGAGAAAATGTAATTGTTTGATGCATAAAAATAACTCAGTTGCTGTATTTGATATTAAGCAGCAAAATATAGTGATTTGAATATTTGGGAAAACATCAAACCAGATTATGTAAAAAGAAAAAAAAAAGATGAAATTAGAAAATATATATTTTATGTTTATGAGTTCTGCCAATCAAAATTTTGTGGCAGAAATTGGGTGATTACCATGCAATTTTATTTTGGTAAAATTCTTAAATTATTAGAATGTTTATTATAATTTCTAATTAGTGACTTGTTATAATCAAAATCCGCCCTAAAGAGTGTCCTTTCTTTTATTAGGTATCAGAGTAGGTATCAAGATTTCTACTTCTATACAAATGTGATATTTCAGATCTGTACATAAAAAATTTGTTGAATATATAGGTTGAGAATTGTTCTGTGTCGCTCTCTCTCACACACACACGCATTCTCACTTTTATAGATATAATAGATAGATTACTCTAGATATATTTCCATATGTCTGAATACCCTATATACAAATTTTCAAATCTGTAGATAAAAAAATTTGTTGAGTATATAGGTTGAAAATTGTTCTCTCTCTCTCTCTCACACACACATTCTCAATTTTAGAGATATAATAGATAGATTATGCTAGATATATTTCCATATGTCTGAATACCCTATATACAAATTTTCTAATCTGTAGATCAAATATTTGTTGAATATATAGGTTGAAAATTGTTCTTACTCTCTCTCTCTCTCTCTCTGGCTACCTCACACACACATTCTAACTTTTATAGATATAATAGATAGATTATGCTAGATATATTTCCATATGTGTGAATACCCTATATACAAATTTTCTAATTTGTAGATAAAAAATTTGTAGAGTGCATAGGTTGAGAATTGTTCTCTCTATCTCTCACACACACACATTCTAACTTTTAATGATATAATAGATTATGCTAGATATATTTCGATATTTCTGAATACCCTATATATAAAAATTTGTTGAATGTATAGGTTGAGAACTGTTCTCTCTCTCTCTCTCTCTCTCTCTCTCTCGCTCACACACACACACATTCTCACTTTTATAGATATAATAGAAAGATTATCCTAGATATATTTCTATTTGTATGAATACTCTATATACAAATTTTAAAATCTGTAGATAAAGAATTTGTTGAGTATATGGGTTGAGAATTGTTCTCTCTCTCTCTCTCTCTCTCTCTCTCACACACACACACACATTCTCACTTTTATAGATATAATAGATTATGCTAGATATATTTCCATATGTCTGAATACCCTATATACAAATTTTCAAATCTGTAGATAAAAAATTTGTTGAGTATATAGGTTGAGAATTGTTCTCTCTCTATCACACACATTCTCACTTTTATAGATATAATAGACAGATTATGCCAGATATATTGAAATATGTCTGAATGCCCAATATACAAATTTTGAAATCTGTAGATAAAAAATTTGTTGTATACATAGGTTGACAATTGTCCTCTCTCTCACACACACACACATTCTCACTTTTATACATATAATAGATAGATTATGCTAGATATATTTCTATATGTCTGAACACCCTATATACAAATGTTCAAATCTGTGGATAAAAAATTTGTTGAATGTATAGGTTGAGAATTTTTATCTCTCTCTTTTTCTCTCTCTCTCTCTCGCTATCTCACACACACGCATTCTCACTTTTATAGATAAAATAGATAGATTATGCTAGATATATTTCCATATGTCTGAATACCCTATATACAAAGTTTCAAATCTGTAGATAAAAAATTTGTTGAATATATAGGTTTAGAATTGTTCTCTCTCTCTCTCTCTCTCACACACACATTCTAACTTTTGTAGTTATAATAGATAGATTATGCTAGATATATTTCCATATGTCTGAATACCCTATATACAAATTTTCTAAACTGTAGGTAAAACATTTGTTGAGTATGTAGGTTAAGAATTGTTCTCTCTCTCTCTCACACACACACACACACACAAGTTCTCACTTTTATAGATATAATAGATAGATTATGCTAGATATATTTCTATATGTCTGCCTACCCTATATACAAATTTCCAAATCTGTGCCCAAAAATGTGTGGAATATATAGGTTGAGAATTGTTCTCTCTCTCTCTCTCTCTCACACATATTCTCACTTTTATAGGTTATATAGGTTGAGAATTTTTTGCTCTTTCCATCACTCACATTCACACTTTTATAGATATAATACATAGATTATGCCAGATATATTTACATATGTCTGAATACCCAATATACACATTTTCAAATCTGTAGATAAAAAATTAGTTGAATATATAGGTTGAGAATTGTTCTCTCTCTCTCTTTCTCTCTCTCTCACACACACATTCTCACTTTTATAGATATAATAGATAGATTATGCTAGATATATTTCCATACGTCTGAATACCCTATATCCAAATTTTCTAATATGTAGATAAAAAATTTGTTGAATATATAGGGTGAGAATTTTCCTTCCTCTCTTTCTCTCTCTCTCTTTCTCACACACACACAAGCTGAAAATTGTTCTCTCTCTCTCTCTGACTCTCTCTCTCTCTCTCACACACACACACATGGTCATTTTATAGATATAATAGATAGGTTATGCTAGATATATTTCTATATGTCTGAATACCCTATATACAAATTTTTAAATCTGTAGATAAAAAATTTGTTGAGTATATAGGTTGAGAATTGTTCTTTCTCTCTCTCTCACACACACATTCTCACTTTTATAGATATAATAGATTATGCTAGATATATTTCCAAATATCTGAATACCCTATATACAAATTTTCAAATCTGTAAAGATAGAATTTGTTGAATATATAGGTTGAGAATTGTTCTCTCTCTCTCTCTTTCACACACATTCTCACTTTTATAGATATAATAGATAGATTATGCTAGATATATTTCCTTATGTCTGAATACCCTATATACAAATTATCAAATCTGTAGATACAAAATTTGTTGAGTATATAGGTTGAGAATTGTTCTCTCTCTCTCTCTCTCACTCACTCACTCACTCACTCACTCACAAACACACACACACATTCTACCTTTTATAGATATAATAGATTATGCTAGATATATTTCCATATGTCTGAATACCCTGTATACAAATTTTCAGATCTGTACATAAAAATTAGTTGAATATATAGGTTGAGAATTGTTCTCTCTCTCTCTTCTCTCTCTCTCTTTCACACACATTCTCACTTTTCTAGATATAATAGATAGATTATGCTAGATATATTTCCATATGTCTGAATACCCTATATACAAATTTTATAATCGGTAGATAAAAAATTTGTTGAATATATAGGGTGAGAATTGTACTTACTCTCTCTCTCTCTCTCTCTCTCTCTCTCTCACGCACACATTCTCACTTTTATGGATATAATAGATAGATTATGCTGGATATATTTCCATATGTCTGAATACCCTATATACAAATGGTCAAATCTGTAGATAACAAATTTATTGAATAGATAGGTTGAGAATTGTTCTCTCTCTCTCTCTCGCAACCTTACACACACAACCACACGCAAACATTCTGACTTTTATAGATATAATAGATCGATGATGCTAGATATATTTCCATATGTCTGAATACCCAATATACAAATTTTCAAATCTGTAGGTAAAAAATTTGTTGAATATATAGGTTGAGAATTGTTCTCTCTCTCTCACACACTCACATTCTCACTTTTATAGATATAATGTATAGATTATGCTAGATATATTTCTATATGTCTGAATACCCTATATACAAAGTTTAAAATCCGTAGATAAAAATACGTTGAGTATATAGGTTGAGAATTGTTCTCTCTCTCTCTTACGCACACACACACACACACACACACACACATTTTCACTTTTATAGATATAATAGATAGATTATGCTAGATATATTTCCATATGTCTGAATACCCTATATACAAATTTTCAAATCTGTAGATAAAAAATGTATTGAATATATAGGTTGAGAATTGTTGTCTCTCTCTCTCTCTCTCTCTCTGGCTACCTCACACACACACACATTTTCACTTTTATAGATATAATAGATAGATTATGCTAGATATATTTCCATATGTCTGAATACCCTATATACAAATTTTCAAATCTGTAGATAAAAAATGTATTGAATATATAGGTTGAGAATTGTTGTCTCTCTCTCTCTCTCTCTCTCTCTCTCTCTCTCTGGCTACCTCACACACACACACATTTTCACTTTTATAGATATAATAGATAGATTATGCTAGATATATTTCCATATGTCTGAATACCCTATATACAAACTTTCAAATCTGTAGATAAAAAATTTGTTGAGTATATAGGTTGAGAATTGTTCTCTCTCTCTCACACGAAACTGTGCGCTCGGCTTCTTCCCCCCCTTCCCACCCCAAATGCTTGGGAAACTGTGCACTGTTTTTGTTGGTTTTCAAGCTGCCTCTTCCCCCCCCCCCCACTCACACACAGTTTAACAGTAGTAGGAGGTCAAGAGAAAGAGGGTGAGAGAGAGAGAAGAGTAAGTTGGTGAGAGAGAGAGAAAAGAGAAAGAGGGTGTTGGTTTTATATTTTTATTATCGTCTAATATTTTGAAAGCTGAATTTCTAATAAAATGTGCATCTATAGGAGATAATGCCTGGGAATGTGTTCCCCCCCCCCACAGTTTAACAGTGGTGTGACGTCAAGAGAAAGAGGGTGAGAGAGAGGGAAGAGTAAGTGGGTGAGAGAGAGAAAGAGAGAGAAAAAAAAGAAAGACGGTGTTGGTTTTGTGAAAAAAGTTGTTATTTACAATTGTTCGCATTCTTGGCCTTTTGGTCAAGATCAAAGTGTAGTATCTGTTCTTCAGATGCTGCACTTCTATTTCTTGTTCTCTTTCGGTGGAGGAGAAATCCTCCACGACTGAGACAATTTTTATTTTTGTACCTTTTCTCCACGTTAAAAAAACGACCCTGGTGTCTAACTGTCCCGTGGGGAGGCATAATAAATAGGTACAATTGTTCGCCATTAGTGGATGTTGACGTCACGTCACGTGACATGACTAAGCGTTTTTTTTTTTTAGTATGAATAACATTTTTTGTTTTAATTATAAAGTCTACACTTAATTTTATAGAAAATGATGTATATATAATAGAAAAAAAAAATTACTGGTTTTGTTGGATTCAAGTGGATCCCCCCCCCTCCAGTTTAAGAGATAGCAGGTCACGTGGTAATATACAAAATGGCTAGCGTAAATATAAAGATCGGTTTTTTTATCGACGAATATTTTGAAAGCTGAATTTTTTTTTATTCCTGTACATTTTTTCCTGATATTTTTCGTTAAAACTCTTGTATAAATACTATTTTTAACCAGTTAAATACGTTGGAGACATTGTCATGGAGTTTAATAATCTCTAGAACAAAGCAGAAGAGAAATTACAAAAGTATCGGTAAAACAAAGTGTTTGTTTACATTTGTTTGCCATTACTGGATGTTGACGTCATGTCACGTGACACGTATTGAATAACGTTAAAATGACAGGTTTTTTTGGGGGCCCCCCTAGGAGAAAAACGATCAGTTGACCCCTTTCTACTGGTCCGTTTGACGTGAAATTTCGATATTTGTCATCCGGGTGATCAAGGTGCAATATGATACCAAATTTGTCAACTCTGGTTCCGTCTTTCAAAAGTTTTAGCGTTACAAACAAACATACATACATACATACATACATACATACATACACACCGATTTTTGCCTTTTATATATATTTCCATATGTCTGAATACCCTATATACAAATTTTCTAAACTGTAGGTAAAACATTTGTTGAGTATGTAGGTTAAGAATTGTTCTCTCTCTCTCTCACACACACACACACACACACAAGTTCTCACTTTTATAGATATAATAGATAGATTATGCTAGATATATTTCTATATGTCTGCCTACCCTATATACAAATTTCCAAATCTGTGCCCAAAAATGTGTGGAATATATAGGTTGAGAATTGTTCTCTCTCTCTCTCTCTCTCTCACACATATTCTCACTTTTATAGGTTATATAGGTTGAGAATTTTTTGCTCTTTCCATCACTCACATTCACACTTTTATAGATATAATACATAGATTATGCCAGATATATTTACATATGTCTGAATACCCAATATACACATTTTCAAATCTGTAGATAAAAAATTAGTTGAATATATAGGTTGAGAATTGTTCTCTCTCTCTCTTTCTCTCTCTCTCACACACACATTCTCACTTTTATAGATATAATAGATAGATTATGCTAGATATATTTCCATACGTCTGAATACCCTATATCCAAATTTTCTAATATGTAGATAAAAAATTTGTTGAATATATAGGGTGAGAATTTTCCTTCCTCTCTTTCTCTCTCTCTCTTTCTCACACACACACAAGCTGAAAATTGTTCTCTCTCTCTCTCTGACTCTCTCTCTCTCTCTCACACACACACACATGGTCATTTTATAGATATAATAGATAGGTTATGCTAGATATATTTCTATATGTCTGAATACCCTATATACAAATTTTTAAATCTGTAGATAAAAAATTTGTTGAGTATATAGGTTGAGAATTGTTCTTTCTCTCTCTCTCACACACACATTCTCACTTTTATAGATATAATAGATTATGCTAGATATATTTCCAAATGTCTGAATACCCTATATACAAATTTTCAAATCTGTAAAGATAGAATTTGTTGAATATATAGGTTGAGAATTGTTTTCTCTCTCTCTCTTTCACACACATTCTCACTTTTATAGATATAATAGATAGATTATGCTAGATATATTTCCTTATGTCTGAATACCCTATATACAAATTATCAAATCTGTAGATACAAAATTTGTTGAGTATATAGGTTGAGAATTGTTCTCTCTCTCTCTCTCTCACTCACTCACTCACTCACTCACTCACAAACACACACACACATTCTACCTTTTATAGATATAATAGATTATGCTAGATATATTTCCATATGTCTGAATACCCTGTATACAAATTTTCAGATCTGTACATAAAAATTAGTTGAATATATAGGTTGAGAATTGTTCTCTCTCTCTCTTCTCTCTCTCTCTTTCACACACATTCTCACTTTTCTAGATATAATAGATAGATTATGCTAGATATATTTCCATATGTCTGAATACCCTATATACAAATTTTATAATCGGTAGATAAAAAATTTGTTGAATATATAGGGTGAGAATTGTACTTACTCTCTCTCTCTCTCTCTCTCTCTCTCTCTCTCTCTCACGCACATATTCTCACTTTTATGGATATAATAGATAGATTATGCTGGATATATTTCCATATGTCTGAATACCCTATATACAAATGGTCAAATCTGTAGATAACAAATTTATTGAATAGATAGGTTGAGAATTGTTCTCTCTCTCTCTCTCGCAACCTTACACACACAACCACACGCAAACATTCTGACTTTTATAGATATAATAGATCGATGATGCTAGATATATTTCCATATGTCTGAATACCCAATATACAAATTTTCAAATCTGTAGGTAAAAAATTTGTTGAATATATAGGTTGAGAATTGTTCTCTCTCTCTCACACACTCACATTCTCACTTTTATAGATATAATGTATAGATTATGCTAGATATATTTCTATATGTCTGAATACCCTATATACAAAGTTTAAAATCCGTAGATAAAAATACGTTGAGTATATAGGTTGAGAATTGTTCTCTCTCTCTCTTACGCACACACACACACACACACACACACATTTTCACTTTTATAGATATAATAGATAGATTATGCTAGATATATTTCCATATGTCTGAATACCCTATATACAAATTTTCAAATCTGTAGATAAAAAATGTATTGAATATATAGGTTGAGAATTGTTGTCTCTCTCTCTCTCTCTCTCTCTGGCTACCTCACACACACACACATTTTCACTTTTATAGATATAATAGATAGATTATGCTAGATATATTTCCATATGTCTGAATACCCTATATACAAATTTTCAAATCTGTAGATAAAAAATGTATTGAATATATAGGTTGAGAATTGTTGTCTCTCTCTCTCTCTCTCTCTCTCTCTCTCTCTCTCTCTCTGGCTACCTCACACACACACACATTTTCACTTTTATAGATATAATAGATAGATTATGCTAGATATATTTCCATATGTCTGAATACCCTATATACAAACTTTCAAATCTGTAGATAAAAAATTTGTTGAGTATATAGGTTGAGAATTGTTCTCTCTCTCTCACACGAAACTGTGCGCTCGGCTTCTTCCCCCCCTTCCCACCCCAAATGCTTGGGAAACTGTGCACTGTTTTTGTTGGTTTTCAAGCTGCCTCTTCCCCCCCCCCACTCACACACAGTTTAACAGTAGTAGGAGGTCAAGAGAAAGAGGGTGAGAGAGAGAGAAGAGTAAGTTGGTGAGAGAGAGAGAAAAGAGAAAGAGGGTGTTGGTTTTATATTTTTATTATCGTCTAATATTTTGAAAGCTGAATTTCTAATAAAATGTGCATCTATAGGAGATAATGCCTGGGAATGTGTTCCCCCCCCCCCACAGTTTAACAGTGGTGTGACGTCAAGAGAAAGAGGGTGAGAGAGAGGGAAGAGTAAGTGGGTGAGAGAGAGAAAGAGAGAGAAAAAAAAGAAAGACGGTGTTGGTTTTGTGAAAAAAGTTGTTATTTACAATTGTTCGCATTCTTGGCCTTTTGGTCAAGATCAAAGTGTAGTATCTGTTCTTCAGATGCTGCACTTCTATTTCTTGTTCTCTTTCGGTGGAGGAGAAATCCTCCACGACTGAGACAATTTTTATTTTTGTACCTTTTCTCCACGTTAAAAAAACGACCCTGGTGTCTAACTGTCCCGTGGGGAGGCATAATAAATAGGTACAATTGTTCGCCATTAGTGGATGTTGACGTCACGTCACGTGACATGACTAAGCGTTTTTTTTTTTTAGTATGAATAACATTTTTTGTTTTAATTATAAAGTCTACACTTAATTTTATAGAAAATGATGTATATATAATAGAAAAAAAAAATTACTGGTTTTGTTGGATTCAAGTGGATCCCCCCCCCCCTCCAGTTTAAGAGATAGCAGGTCACGTGGTAATATACAAAATGGCTAGCGTAAATATAAAGATCGGTTTTTTTATCGACGAATATTTTGAAAGCTGAATTTTTTTTTATTCCTGTACATTTTTTCCTGATATTTTTCGTTAAAACTCTTGTATAAATACTATTTTTAACCAGTTAAATACGTTGGAGACATTGTCATGGAGTTTAATAATCTCTAGAACAAAGCAGAAGAGAAATTACAAAAGTATCGGTAAAACAAAGTGTTTGTTTACATTTGTTTGCCATTACTGGATGTTGACGTCATGTCACGTGACACGTATTGAATAACGTTAAAATGACAGGTTTTTTGGGGGGCCCCCCTAGGAGAAAAACGATCAGTTGACCCCTTTCTACTGGTCCGTTTGACGTGAAATTTCGATATTTGTCATCCGGGTGATCAAGGTGCAATATGATACCAAATTTGTCAACTCTGGTTCCGTCTTTCAAAAGTTTTAGCGTTACAAACAAACATACATACATACATACATACATACATACACACCGATTTTTGCCTTTTATATATATAGACTAGCAGGGCTACCCGGCGTTGCTCGGGACCGTATAAACAATGAAAAAACAAAAGCAGATATTGAACATATGTTTGATTCTTAGGGGAGAAGAATCTTTCATCTCTATGTATTATTTGTTTTATCTACCCTAGGACTGATATTGTTCATGTTTTATCCCTAGCATAGGTAATTTACAGCATGTATATGAAATTGTTTTACCTTAGGGAGAAGAGAACAGGTAATATACAACATAATGTGTCTATATTACATCCCTGGCAACGCCTAGAAACCAGCTAGAACATGTATTTCAGTCAATCTTTATTATATCCTGGGCTATGCCGGGAAACCAGCTAATCTCTTTTTAGTGACTTGACCACCAAAATACCTCCCTAAGTGTGTCCTTTCTTTTGAACTTATTAGATATAGGTATCTAGAAATGTGTGTGAAATTTTGTTGAATGCATTGTTCACTATGATTTTCTTATTGTTCTACACAATATCAACTGTAGCGAAATAACACAGTAAACTTAGTGTAGTGTTAGAATAAAGAGCAAAGGAAAAAATTAGAATCATATTTTGTAATTGCAAATCTAAATTTGCTAGCATGTACCAGTATTTGCCAGGTTGTGGAAATTTGGAACTTATAACATATGTAGTGGCCTTTTCCTAGATACCTATTGCTAAAAATTATACTTTCATTTTGTTAGAAAAATCTCTCTTCAGATGCCCTGCATCATTCAAAATAAAAACAAATATTTTTATAATTGTTTCAGTATATTGCTACACAATGTGAAAGTTTTTAACGTTTGTAAAAAAAATCATGAATGTGCTTATATTGCAAAAAAGAAAATATCAGTGCACAGTATTGAAAGTGTTTGAGATTCAAAAGTCTGTAACATTTCTACTAACTTCATAAGATGTCATGTGAGAAACTGAATTGAATATCAAGACATTATCTGAAGCGTTTTTATTTTGGTGTAACATATGTGTTTACAGTGAACCTTAACTTTTAATAAACAGAAAATATCAGTGCACAGTATTGAAAGTGTTTGAGATTCAAAAGTCTGTAACATTTCTACTAACTTCATAAGATGTCATGTGAGAAACTGAATTGAATATCAAGACATTATCTGAAGCGTTTTTATTTTGGTGTAACATATGTGTTTACAGTGAACCTTAACTTTTAATAAACAGATTGGTATGCAATGACATAGGCTAAGAATCTTTAAAATATATATAAATTGGAAAAATGTGTGAACAAATGAAAAAAAAATGATCCGCTCCACTTGATGACATCAAGCACAGTAATATTTTAGTGAAGAAAATATGAAATTGATGTTCAGTGATTAGTTTGGATGAATGAGAAAATGTAATTGTTTGATGCATAAAAATAACTCAGTTGCTGTATTTGATATTAAGCAGCAAAATATAGTGATTTGAATATTTGGGAAAACATCAAACCAGATTATGTAAAAAGAAAAAAAAAAGATGAAATTAGAAAATATATATTTTATGTTTATGAGTTCTGCCAATCAAAATTTTGTGGCAGAAATTGGGTGATTACCATGCAATTTTATTTTGGTAAAATTCTTAAATTATTAGAATGTTTATTATAATTTCTAATTAGTGACTTGTTATAATCAAAATCCGCCCTAAAGAGTGTCCTTTCTTTTATTAGGTATCAGAGTAGGTATCAAGATTTCTACTTCTATACAAATGTGATATTTCAGATCTGTACATAAAAAATTTGTTGAATATATAGGTTGAGAATTGTTCTGTGTCGCTCTCTCTCACACACACACGCATTCTCACTTTTATAGATATAATAGATAGATTACTCTAGATATATTTCCATATGTCTGAATACCCTATATACAAATTTTCAAATCTGTAGATAAAAAAATTTGTTGAGTATATAGGTTGAAAATTGTTCTCTCTCTCTCACACACACATTCTCAATTTTAGAGATATAATAGATAGATTATGCTAGATATATTTCCATATGTCTGAATACCCTATATACAAATTTTCTAATCTGTAGATCAAATATTTGTTGAATATATAGGTTGAAAATTGTTCGTACTCTCTCTCTCTCTCTCTCTCTGGCTACCTCACACACACATTCTAACTTTTATAGATATAATAGATAGATTATGCTAGATATATTTCCATATGTGTGAATACCCTATATACAAATTTTCTAATTTGTAGATAAAAAATTTGTAGAGTGCATAGGTTGAGAATTGTTCTCTCTATCTCTCACACACACACATTCTAACTTTTAAAGATATAATAGATTATGCTAGATATATTTCGATATTTCTGAATACCCTATATATAAAAATTTGTTGAATGTATAGGTTGAGAACTGTTCTCTCTCTCTCTCTCTCTCTCTCGCTCACACACACACACATTCTCACTTTTATAGATATAATAGAAAGATTATCCTAGATATATTTCTATTTGTATGAATACTCTATATACAAATTTTAAAATCTGTAGATAAAGAATTTGTTGAGTATATGGGTTGAGAATTGTTCTCTCTCTCTCTCTCTCTCTCACACACACACACACATTCTCACTTTTATAGATATAATAGATTATGCTAGATATATTTCCATATGTCTGAATACCCTATATACAAATTTTCAAATCTGTAGATAAAAAATTTGTTGAGTATATAGGTTGAGAATTGTTCTCTCTCTCTCTATCACACACATTCTCACTTTTATAGATATAATAGACAGATTATGCCAGATATATTAAAATATGTCTGAATGCCCAATATACAAATTTTGAAATCTGTAGATAAAAAATTTGTTGTATACATAGGTTGACAATTGTCCTCTCTCTCACACACACACACATTCTCACTTTTATACATATAATAGATAGATTATGCTAGATATATTTCTATATGTCTGAACACCCTATATACAAATGTTCAAATCTGTGGATAAAAAATTTGTTGAATGTATAGGTTGAGAATTTTTATCTCTCTCTTTTTCTCTCTCTCTCTCTCGCTATCTCACACACACGTATTCTCACTTTTATAGATAAAATAGATAGATTATGCTAGATATATTTCCATATGTCTGAATACCCTATATACAAAGTTTCAAATCTGTAGATAAAATATTTGTTGAATATATAGGTTTAGAATTGTTCTCTCTCTCTCTCACACACACATTCTAACTTTTGTAGTTATAATAGATAGATTATGCTAGATATATTTCCATATGTCTGAATACCCTATATACAAATTTTCTAAACTGTAGGTAAAACATTTGTTGAGTATGTAGGTTAAGAATTGTTCTCTCTCTCTCTCACACACACACACACACAAGTTCTCACTTTTATAGATATAATAGATAGATTATGCTAGATATATTTCTATATGTCTGCCTACCCTATATACAAATTTCCAAATCTGTGCCCAAAAATGTGTGGAATATATAGGTTGAGAATTGTTCTCTCTCTCTCTCTCACACATATTCTCACTTTTATAGGTTATATAGGTTGAGAATTTTTTGCTCTTTCCATCACTCACATTCACACTTTTATAGATATAATACATAGATTATGCCAGATATATTTACATATGTCTGAATACCCAATATACACATTTTCAAATCTGTAGATAAAAAATTAGTTGAATATATAGGTTGAGAATTGTTCTCTCTCTCTCTCTTTCTCTCTCTCTCACACACACATTCTCACTTTTATAGATATAATAGATAGATTATGCTAGATATATTTCCATACGTCTGAATACCCTATATCCAAATTTTCTAATATGTAGATAAAAAATTTGTTGAATATATAGGGTGAGAATTTTCCTTCCTCTCTTTCTCTCTCTCTCTTTCTCACACACACACAAGCTGAAAATTGTTCTCTCTCTCTCTCTGACTCTCTCTCTCTCTCTCACACACACACACATGGTCATTTTATAGATATAATAGATAGGTTATGCTAGATATATTTCTATATGTCTGAATACCCTATATACAAATTTTTAAATCTGTAGATAAAAAATTTGTTGAGTATATAGGTTGAGAATTGTTCTTTCTCTCTCTCTCACACACACATTCTCACTTTTATAGATATAATAGATTATGCTAGATATATTTCCAAATGTCTGAATACCCTATATACAAATTTTCAAATCTGTAAAGATAGAATTTGTTGAATATATAGGTTGAGAATTGTTCTCTCTCTCTCTCTTTCACACACATTCTCACTTTTATAGATAAAATAGATAGATTATGCTAGATATATTTCCTTATGTCTGAATACCCTATATACAAATTATCAAATCTGTAGATACAAAATTTGTTGAGTATATAGGTTGAGAATTGTTCTCTCTCTCTCTCTCTCACTCACTCACTCACTCACTCACTCACACACACACACACACATTCTACCTTTTATAGATATAATAGATTATGCTAGATATATTTCCATATGTCTGAATACCCTGTATACAAATTTTCAGATCTGTACATAAAAATTAGTTGAATATATAGGTTGAGAATTGTTCTCTCTCTCTCTCTTCTCTCTCTCTCTTTCACACACATTCTCACTTTTCTAGATATAATAGATAGATTATGCTAGATATATTTCCATATGTCTGAATACCCTATATACAAATTTTCTAATCGGTAGATAAAAAATTTGTTGAATATATAGGGTGAGAATTGTACTTACTCTCTCTCTCTCTCTCTCTCTCTCACGCACACATTCTCACTTTTATGGATATAATAGATAGATTATGCTGGATATATTTCCATATGTCTGAATACCCTATATACAAATGGTCAAATCTGTAGATAACAAATTTATTGAATAGATAGGTTGAGAATTGTTCTCTCTCTCTCTCTCTCTCGCAACCTTACACACACAACCACACGCAAACATTCTGACTTTTATAGATATAATAGATCGATTATGCTAGATATATTTCCATATGTCTGAATACCCAATATACAAATTTTCAAATTTGTAGGTATAAAATTTGTTGAATATATGGGTTGAGAATTGTTCTCTCTCTCTCACACACTCACATTCTCACTTTTATAGATATAATGTATAGATTATGCTAGATATATTTCTATATGTCTGAATACCCTATATACAAAGTTTAAAATCCGTAGATAAAAATACGTTGAGTATATAGGTTGAGAATTGTTCTCTCTCTCTCTTACGCACACACACACACACACACACACACACACACACATTTTCACTTTTATAGATATAATAGATAGATTATGCTAGATATATTTCCATATGTCTGAATACCCTATATACAAACTTTCAAATCTGTAGATAAAAAATTTGTTGAGTATATAGGTTGAGAATTGTTCTCTCTCTCTCACACGAAACTGTGCGCTCGGCTTCTTCCCCCCCTTCCCACCCCAAATGCTTGGGAAACTGTGCACTGTTTTTGTTGGTTTTCAAGCTGCCTCTTCCCCCCCCCACACACACACAGTTTAACAGTAGTAGGAGGTCAAGAGAAAGAGGGTGAGAGAGAGAGAAGAGTAAGTTGGTGAGAGAGAGAGAAAAGAGAAAGAGGGTGTTGGTTTTATATTTTTATTATCGTCTAATATTTTGAAAGCTGAATTTCTAATAAAATGTGCATCTATAGGAGATAATGCCTGGGAATGTGTTCCCCCCCCCACAGTTTAACAGTGGTGTGACGTCAAGAGAAAGAGGGTGAGAGAGAGGGAAGAGTAAGTGGGTGAGAGAGAGAAAGAGAGAGAGAAAAAAAGAAAGACGGTGTTGGTTTTGTGAAAAAAGTTGTTATTTACAATTGTTCGCATTCTTGGCCTTTTGGTCAAGATCAAAGTGTAGTATCTGTTCTTCAGATGCTGCACTTCTATTTCTTGTTCTCTTTCGGTGGAGGAGAAATCCTCCACGACTGAGACAATTTTTATTTTTGTACCTTTTCTCCACGTTAAAAAACGACCCTGGTGTCTAACTCTGTCCCGTGGGGAGGCATAGTAAATAGGTACAATTGTTCGCCAATAGTGGATGTTGACGTCACGTCACGTGACATGACTAAGAGTTTTTTTTTTTAGTATGAATAACATTTTTTGTTTTAATTATAAAGTCTACACTTAATTTTATAGAAAATGATGTATATATAATAGAAAAAAAAAATTACTGGTTTTGTTGGATTCAAGTGGATCCCCCCCTCCAGTTTAAGAGATAGCAGGTCACGTGGTAATATACAAAATGGCTAGCGTAAATATAAAGATCGGTTTTTTTATCGACGAATATTTTGAAAGCTGAATTTTTTTTTATTCCTGTACATTTTTTCCTGATATTTTTCGTTAAAACTCTTGTATAAATACTATTTTTAACCAGTTAAATACGTTGGAGACATTGTCATGGAGTTTAATAATCTCTAGAACAAAGCAGAAGAGAAATTACAAAAGTATCGGTAAAACAAAGTGTTTGTTTACATTTGTTCGCCATTACTGGATGTTGACGTCACGTCACGTGACATGACTAAGCGTTTTTGGATTATGTAATATTAACATTAAAATGACAGGTTTTTTTGGGGGCCCCCCTAGGAGAGAAATGATCAGTTCACCCCCTTTTAATGGTCCGTTTGGTGTGGAATTTCGATATTTGTCATGCGGGTGATCAAGGTTCAATATGATACATAATTTGTCAACTTTGGTTGTGTCTGTCAAAAGTTTGAGCTGACGTCACGTCACGTGACACGTATTGAATAACGTTAAAATGACAGGTTTTTTTGGGGGCCCCCCTAGGAGAAAAACGATCAGTTGACCCCTTTCTACTGGTCCGTTTGACGTGAAATTTCGATATTTGTCATCCGGGTGATCAAGGTGCAATATGATACCAAATTTGTCAACTCTGGTTCCGTCTTTCAAAAGTTTTAGCGTTACAAACAAACATACATACATACATACATACATACATACACACCGATTTTTGCCTTTTATATATATAGAAGAAGAAGAATATAATGACAGGTTTTTTGGGCCCCCCCTCGAAGATAACTGATCAGTTGACCAACTTCTAGTGGTCCGTTTGACGTGAAATTTCGATATTTGTCATCCGGGTGATGGGGCTTCGATATGATACCAAATTTGTCAAGTTTGGTTCCGTCTTTCAAAAGTTTTAGCGTTACAAACAAACATACATACATACACACAGACGTTTGGCTTTTATATATATAGATAGATGATAGGTTATGAAAAGGAAGGGTTGTAAAGAGATAGCTTCGAATTTAGGGGTATCAAAACCAAAGCAAAATATGATGAAAATAAAATTAAAATAGATAAACCCCATAATTTATTATACCACACCTGTTCACACTGAAACACTTATCACAATATTCTGTGGATCTATATTACAAAACCTTGTTAACCTTTGTCACATATTTCCATTCTATGGAGGTCAGGTGCGAACGAACACCTAATAATTTTATTATACCATATTTCTTCAAACTGAAGCATAATTATCAAAGTATGCTTACGCAGATAGATATGAAAAGCCTTTATTAAAGTTTGTACCTATTTCCATTCTATGGAGACCAGGCGCGAACGCAGACCCCACAATTTTATTATACCATCCCTATCTAAGTTAAAACATACTTATCAAAGTATTCTTATGTACATCTATATCAAAAACACTTATAAACGTTTTTTTAATTTTTAATTTTTTTTATTTCCATACTTTGTGGTCCAGGCGCGAACGCAGACCCCACAATTTTAATGAACCACGGTTCTGCCAGATCAAACATACCTATTCCTGTGTCTCGATACATTCTCTATCATTATATGTAATCAGTTTTTTAAAATAGTCAACCATATAGAAGCCTATTCGTGCCCCCCCCACACAGACATTCAGCTTTATATATATATATATATATATATATATATATATATATATATATATATATATATGAGTCACACGCATTGAACATCAACGATATGTACTCTGCATTTTATTTATCTGAGTGATGATGAAACGGTATATATATATATATATATATATATATATATATTTATCTGAGTGATGATGAAACGGTATATATATATATATATATATATATATATATATATATATATATATATATATATATATATATATATACCGTTTCATCATCATCTGAGTGATGATGAAACGGTATATATATATATATATATATATATATATATATATATATATATATATATATATACCGTTTCATCATCATCTGAGTGATGATGAAACGGTATATATATATATATATATATATATATATATATATATATATATATATATATATACCGTTTCATCATCACTCAGATAAATAAAATGCAGAGTACATATTGTTGATGTTCAATGCGTGTGACTCATCAGAAGGGAAGGCCAAAATAGTTTCCAAACCATCAGAAAATTTTAAAAGTAAAAATGAAAGTGAGTCTTTTGTTATTCAATTAATACATAGTCTGCTTGATCATGAATGTCTGACTATATATATATATATATATATATATATATATATATATATATATATATATATATATATATATATATTAGTGTTGGGACGATTAATCGGAATTGGGAATCGAAAAATCAACAAAACTGGGGGTGTCGGAATCGAAAAAATTGGTGCTTATTTTCCGATGTCAAAACGATTCGTTTAATTTTTTTTTTCTTGATTTTGTTTAAAGCAACATCTTCCATTGCTGGTAATAATGATAAAATCATAAATATTTATTGATTTTATAACATCAGCAAATCTAAAATCTATAGCTCATCCTCCACAAGTGTATTTTTATGTTTATAAAAATAACTGTATATTTAACATGTGTGTGTGTGTTTTTTTTTTTTTACAGAAATCGAGAAAAATAACAACTCTATAGTTAAATATTTAGAGATCTATAAAGAATCGGAATCGGGAATTTATTATGGAATCGGTTATTGTGTCGGAACCAGGAAAATATTGGAATCGCCACATCACTAATATAATATATATATATATATATATATATATATATATATATATATATATATATATATGTATGTATATATATATATACATAGAGAGAGAGAGAGAGAGATAGATAGTAAATTCCAATTCACAATTTTTGAAAACACATGTTCTTTTATTTCCTCATGAGAGTATATGTTATAGATCTCTTTCGTTAGCAATCTTCAACAAGTATGTTATAACTATATTTTTTAATGTAGCAATCTCATTAGACAATTCTATGGAGAAAAACATATTCAAACACAAGCTGTACGTCCTAAAAAGTCAAAATCATACCTCTGATGCCGAGGGTGTAATTCTCGTTATTGCACATAAAATAAAAAGATGAACACCTATTTCTACTGTTTTTTGAAATTTACTCACGAAACAAATCAGTGACATATACTCTTATGAGAAAATTAAAGAACATATGTTTTCAGAAATTGGGAATTGAACTTAAAAATTATGTATATGTATGTGCTCTGAATATCATTGAGCATCAAACAAATACAGTATATTTCATATTGTACTATTTATATTATATTATTGTCTCTCCTGATGTAATCTAAAAACATTATGCTTTGAATATGTCAAGATTATGGGAGGTGTAGCAGCATAGAAATTATGCTGTTGTTGTTACTTATATTTTATTTTGATATTTCGAGCGGTGTTCTGCTCTTAGTCACAAAATCTAGTGAAATAAACTAAATAAAGTTATATATATATATATATATATATATATATATATATATATATATATATATATATATATATATGGAGTAATCATGTTAACAAACTAGTTCTTGTTAGATCACCAAAGTTAACAAGACGTTGAGGCTGGTTAGTGCCAGATAATTGACCATTAGAGAATGCTAGCTGCTGTAATGTACATAGAGCAGGAGACAAATATGAATTTGATGCGCTCTAAAACTTTAGTCAGTCGATGGGATATGGAATCCTATCAAAACTGAATACCACAGCTAGTATTATTGAATCTAAGAGATATATAATGATAATAATAGCTTATTCACAAATATTTCATTACACTATTGAGGAGGAACATAAAAATGACACGTTTGGATCAAGGAATATAACTTTAATTGAAGGTATGTAACTTTCCCTTCTCCAAACAAATTCAAAGTATTTATGAAAATTATTAAGTAGATTATCAGCATCTATGTATCTTTAACAATGTCAACAATATGGTTGAAAGTATTTAATAATAAAAAATAATTCATTAAGAGCTGAAATTTTATGTTATAATATAATTAAAAAAAAATGAAAATAGGTAATCCATATCAATGTTTATTTTTTGCGTATCAGTTAGAAAAAATGTTCCAAGAAAATAAAAGACTTTCCCTCTTCTACAAGATGTATTATAAAGTACTAATCAAGGAATAATTCAATTGTGATAATCTTTCCCAGTTTTTGTCTCTTGTATGCCGAAAGAGCTATAAATGCTTTCTTCTAAGACAAAGAGTGATAACAATGCCCCCAAACGCAGCAGATTCTGTTGATAGTTCAGCACATTGTATGGTGAGTAATTTTTACCCTCGGCTTGTTTGATTTTCAAATCTGAAAACAAAAGCCAGCGAGACACAAACTGAACTGACGACGATTATTTGTTTTCATAAAAGACTAATTCAGCAAATGAATCTCAGTTATGAAAAAGGAAAGGAAAATTAACCAAATATGGCGCATGTGCGGCTTGAAAACATTTAATTATTTTTCTAAACCAATTAGCAAAGAAAGAAAATATTTCCTGATGAATATGGCCAACATTAATGAAAGAAGCCAACTGTATTCTACCAGCCTTTTTAATCTTCTTAGGACATTATCAATTTCACAACAATCTGATATTTTTATCCTTTTTGTTGGTTGTTGGAGAAGGGATAGTTTCTTTATTGCGATGTTTAGATTACAAAATGTCATATAGCTGTGCAGCTGTCAGTCTTCCCTTCCTGTTTGTCATGAATTTCTTATTCTGCCAACTTATTTATCATTCTCCAGATGCAACAGATAAACAGGTGATGGCAATTAAAATGTATAATTGCTCATAACGACCCAGTTTACAAATCAAACTGCGTGGTTAAAACCATTACTTACTCCAATGTTGAGTTTAACCGAAAAGAAAAACCAAAAATATTTATCCACATTATAATATTGTATATACTTTCTTATTAAGTGAATCGATTTATCACGCATGTAAAGCATCATATATATGTATCTAGGATATAAAGTTATCCTGCTAGATTTTCGACCTCAGATTTAATCTGTCTGACATTGATACTTGATTCGAACTAACTTATTTTTTTTGTTTTACCTTCCACTATGTTATTTTCAAAAATATATTTTATTTCACTTCAATTTTCTTTATTCAAAAATAGTTATTACAGTTAAGAAAACTGTTAGAGTAAACTCATTTTGCCTTATTCACTGAAATAGGTTTAAGGTGAGTTATAATGTGAAATTATATTGAGTTCTTAAGAATATATATATATATATATATATATATATATATATATATATATATATATATATATATATATATATATATATACTAGCTGTTCTGCCCGGCTTTGCTCGGGTCCTATGTACCGTTCATAACTTTATGTGCATATTTATATATTAAAAAGTGTGAATATGTACGGTAATGCCTTTCTATATGATAGGCTTTTTTAACTACTATACAGAAAAGTTAGTAGAGACCGCAGACGTCAATTTTTTTTAAACTTTGACCCATATTTTGACCCCTTAACATTCATTGTTTTGGGCTCAAATTAAATTAAAATGTTTGACCCATGTCAAGTAACCTACATCTAAAATTTCAAGTGTTTAGACCCAAAATTAGTGGAGGAGTTTGGTAGAGTCTGCAAAGGTCAACTCTGTAAACTTTTACCTCTTGCCAGCCAAATTTTCGCCCAAAAACTGATTAAAAAGCTTGCTGCATGTCTGAATACCCTTTATGTAAAATTTAAAATGTTTAGACCCAAAATTGGCTTAATAGTTTGCTAGAGACCGCAAAGGTAAAATCTTTTGAACTTTGACCCCTTGGAAGCTAAATTTTCAGAAAAACACGATTAAAAAACTTGCCTTATGTCTGAATACACTTTATGTAAAATTTCAACTGTTTAGACCAGAAATTGGCTAAGTAATTTGGTAGACACCGCAAAGATCATGTTTTTTTAAACTTTGACCCCAATTATAACCTCTTAACCTTTATTATTTTTGGCTCAAATCAAATTATAAAGTTAGATCTATGTCCAGGTAACTTATATCTAACATTTCAAGTGTTTAGACCCAAAATTGGCGAAGGAGTTTGGTAGAGTTCTCAAAGGTCAAATCGTTGAACTTTGACTCATTAACAGCCAAATTTCTGGCCGAGAACGGATTACAAAGATTTTCCCAAATCTCAATACTCCTTATGTCAAATCTCGAGTTTGTAGATCGAAAATTGACAGAGTTATTCGGTAGGGAAGTGTACACAGACAGACAGACAGAAAAACAGACAGACAGACACACACACATTTTCACTTTTATAGATATATAGATATACTAGCATTTCAGCCCGGCGTGGCCTGGGTGTTTGGATGTGTCTGTTGAGCAAAAAAAAAAAAAAAAAATGGAAGTAGGAAGGCAGGCTCGAACCCGTACCGCGAAGAGGAAAAGAACGGGGAAAAAACCTGATGTCTTTACTGTTACGATCACCGCCAAACCGGAAGTGACTTATGTTTAAATTCAGACTAGACAATCGAAAGGAGAGGATGATTTTCGAAAATATCGGCGAAAAAGCGCCCCCCCCCGTAGAAAAGTGCCCTGTTTAGGGTGAAGAAATTAATGTTTGTAGCCAATTTTTCGATATTTGTCGTCTAAAAGATCGAACTTCAAAACGATATTGATGTTGTGAAAATCCGTCGTCTTTGTCGAAAGTTTTAGGCAGACATGCAAACATACATCCGTACATACATACATTTATATATTGGTAAGTAAAAATTTTCGACCCAAACCGATGAAAAAGATTGCCCTATCTCTGAATACCCTTTATGTAAAATTTCAAATGTTTAGACTAAAAATTGTCTGATTACAAATATTTTCCCAAATCTCAGTACCCTGTATATCAAATTTTGAGTCTGTAGACTAAAAATTGACAGAGTTATTGCGTAGGCAAATGTACACAGACACACACACAGACACGTTTACTTTTATATATATAATAGATTAATTAAATGATTTTTTTACCACCAAACTCTTTCTTAATGGTTATTCCTTATTGAGCAAGAGGTCTGGTGGAGACCTACAATCTAAATAGCAAAGGGAACAGGGGTACTTTGGATAAACACCCTCTTAATAAAAAAGAAAATTCCTTATTTTCAAATCATATGAATTTCTTGAGCATGGTATTTCATTTTCTGCCAGAAGAATTTTGATGTTAGCATATTCTTCTTTAATTTTGCTAGAATATCTTTTTTGGGATTGAGCGATATCTGTTTCCATCATGAAGTAAAACATATCTGGAGCTTCGTTTGAGAATCGTCAATAAAGACTTAATTCACTTGGATCATTTTTAAGCATTAAAGAATAGTTTAATGTCAATTATTAAACGAACTTTTAAAAACGTATTATTTCATAAAATAATTTGATTACAAAATTAACATGTTAAAATTACTTTCTATTTCTTCGTAAACATGTTAGTTTTTTTCTTTTATGCCAAATCACACTTATTAATACAGCTTGTATTAAATAAAGCGAGAACATATGTTGTTAAGATGTGTCTATTCAATCTGAATGATTAGTGATAGAAATAGAATTTTAAACTGAACAGTGGCAGACACACTGACGAATATTCTTATAAAGATGAGTGAATATACCTAAAAATAAAATAATAGTAGCAACACAAGTGATGAATTCAGTAGAAGATTAAATCTGTACCGTATAGTCCTTGCAGGAAAGGAGACTTTGATAGTATGGCCACATTGACAGAATCAATGAGAGGTTTTGAGTTAATAAATGTAGAATAAATGAGGACGGATTGAACTGCAGAGACGGGGGGGGGTCGAGAAGGACGAAGACGAATGTGAGAGGAAAGAGGAGGTGATGGAAAATGTATGGAAAAATGAAACAATATGACATAGTAAAAATGAAAAAAAGTACTATTTTATAGGAAACGAAATTGTAAAAAATAAACTGAAATTAAAAACGATACCTTAAAGAGACCAAATAAAAAATGATGAAGATAGTATTTTTATTTTACTGAATACGGTAAAAAAATAATTGTGTGGCCCTTTAAAGGATTTTAAGTATATTATAAAAAAAAACAGATAAAGTAAAAATTGTAGGCCTATAGAGATTGAATAACACATAAAAATGATAAACTGATATTTTAAAAAGAACTAATAGAATGACATAAATCTAATAAAAGATGGCATTTTTACAGAACTGCATAATATGGTAAAAAATTGTTTAAATGTTCGTCTTAAATAAATAATATCTTTTGTGCAAAGAATGAAAAATATTTTCTGTAGATAGAATTATAAATACAATTGATAATGACAGTAGTAATTAAATTTTCTTTGAAATAAGATCTTTGAAATGGCAAAGAAAAAGGTTTCTTTGCCCATTGTTGACAAATCCATCCATTATTGGTTAATGTAGTTTTTATGTGCCGAGCGTCTGGATTTATAAAAGCAAATTCATTCTTAACGAATGCAGATTAAATTTTTAATAAAACACTATCTGATGCCAAACGAAATGTCTCTTCACCTGTGAAACTAGGCTGCCATCTTTAATTAAATTTCTGAATTGTTTTCAGATTAAACTTTCATCTTCACTGAAAACTCAATATTTTTATGGCAAAATAAAATAGTTCTAAGCCTCTTTCCCCAGTTTAGTTATAAAAGAAGGAGCAATAAATTTTATTTTTATAAAAGTTGCTTCTAGTTCAAGCGACAGACACTGGCTATAGCAAAATGGTTAATTTGAAAATTGCACAACTTTCAGATGTCATTAATATTTTTTTGTATGAAATAATATTCATTTCAGGAGGATTCTAGTAGTGCGATAATATTAAGAAAGGCTATTACACAAAGAGTATCGAATCATCAGGTCAGCTGAGTGATAAAAATACATCATTAAAGTATATAAAAGAAAAATAGGATTAAATATAAGATAAAATTCATAGATGAACGCTGCCACAGCGGATCATTAAGCTCATAAGCTTATGCAGGTTATTTTGTGTGCATCCTCAACAAAATTTCAATTTCTGTTTATATTCCTTCCTCATTAATTCTCTTGATCTCTCTGTAATAACACATGCTCAATTTGTATGATTTGGATCATATAGACTACAGTTTTCATTTTAAGTGTTATTTTTACAGTGTTTAAGACTCCCAAAACTAATACTAAAATCACTGGGACTCAGTGCGTAAAGGATAAAGTACTAGGCACATTCAATTGTAATTAACACTTTGGGGGTGGAGGTTTAGTCTCAGTGCAGTCGATACTCAGAATAATTACAAATTATTTCAAACTTTTATCCGATCACGGCGTATGAAATAAGAGCATTATACCTCCATGATTTAAATGAACAGTTCCTTTCGAAATTTCGTGCAGATTTCCGAGTTCATCCAGAGATTCTTGACTAAGCCTGGAGATTCCATCCACACATCTACACACTATTACATACATAAAAAATAAAAAATTTTCTTATAGAAGGCGATGCGCTGGTTTTGTAGTGCTTTGGGGCCACAAATGTTATACACACGATTTAACATCTTCTATGTCTTGTAATTTTTTTTTCAGTAGCCCTGGACAACGCTGGGTAGCCATGCTAGTCTTACATACAAAGTAAAGTGAGATTTTCCTTTATTTCAATTCCATAGAATAGGCTCGGTAACAAAAGCAACACAAAAGTCTGTTTATTTACTGTTGTTTGCTACTTATTAGACATTCATGTAAAAATTATGGTTTAAATCAATTTTTCTGATTTTGGCATTTAGTCCTGTTCGATATTTTCTCTTTATTCAATCATTTTAAGAGAAAAGCGACCAACTTTTCAGTTTATATCTGAGATCTTCTCCGACTCTTCCACTTGACATTATAATAATTATGTACGACTGCTTCCTTTGAAAATACGTATAGACAAAATAGAGAGCAGGATTAAATATTAAAATCGGAAAAAATAAGTTTAAAGGATAAACCTTCGGTTTTGAAAATATTTGTCAAACTATGGAAACCGATGTTTTACGTAGCTTTTGTTTATTAGTTTATTCTATGAATTGAAATCTCACTGTATTTTATATATAAGATACACTGAAACCTAAAAAGAGATATTAATAAAATGTGAGCAAAGATTAAATGCATATATATGTATATACAAACATGTATATAATATAACCATATAATATCTCTGTAAGTTAATGATGAACAAATATTGATTTTTCATTATCGTCTTTTTCCTTGTCAATGCACATAATTCAATGAATATTAATAATATGCATAGAAAATAGTGAAAATTTCTTATGATGGATTCAAAATTGCATATATAAGAGTATATATATATATATATATATATATAACACACATATATATATATGTATATATATATATATATATATATATATATATATTCACAAGCGGCCTTTAATGAAATTTAATAAATGCTCACAATCCTACAAAAAAGTGCACATGAAAATAATATACTCATGCCAGCTTGAAGATATGACTAGCATTTCAAGATTATACATTTTACATAAAGATTAACATTAATTTGAATATATTATCGACAAATAATTGCATGCATGATACCTATGTGTGTATGCGTGTATATGCATCTTACATATATCATATATATATATATATATATATATATACATATATATATATACATATATATATACATATATATATACATATATATACATATACATATATATATACATATATATATATATGTATACATATATATATATACTTATTTATGTATTAATAATAATAACAATAAGCACCTATATTTGTACACCACGAAGTTTTTATATATAGTGTTTTATAGATGGAGAGGAGTTTGATGTCTTTCCTCTAGTAGATGTATTCCGTCTTTCTGAATGCCTTCTTTCTTTTATGTCCTGGAACTTTGCTTATTTCGAGATTAATCTGTGTTCCTCTGACATATCTTCTTGGTTATTGGTTATCATAAACAAGTCTTACTTTTATTATTGTTTGATATACAGAAATACATTTCAAGGAAAGAGAGGTATATAAATAATGAGCACCCCCCCCATCCTTAGGAAATGGCAAAAAATGCTGGCAAGTAGCCGTCTCTTATGTGTGACTCGTTTTTGTAACCTATGCCATCTCTTGTTGCATCACTACCCTTAGCATCTCCCCTACACAGTCTTCAATGTGAACTGGTTACAGTTATTCATATGGAATCAACTGTTTGACGTCTTTATAAAATGGTTCTTGTATCCTATAATAGAGATGCGATCTCTGTTTGCAATTTTATAATTTTTCAAAAAATGTTACATCAAATTTTTTAAGAATTTTATTTAATCTGTGAAATAGAGTATTATTGTCTGACGTGTATTAATACTACTATTATTATCTACATACACATTGACTTGTATTTAATTCAAACATACTATGCCATTTATATATAATATAAATTCAGTTTATCTCATATACACATATATAAGCAAATTTACCCGCCATCTAACGATATGACTCTACGTTTAAGTATTTTTGTTTAAATGTATAATTTACATTATTTATATTTAATATAAATCTAATGCAATTTTAAAACTAATAGTTTTTATGTCAATTACTTCCTTTGAAAATTTATGGACATAATATTCTAAGAAAGGTTTTGGTAATGTATCATCTTTTTATCAAATCACTTTAATTAATTCATGTTTATATTAACAAAACTGTTGTGTAGATATAAAGGGAATATGACCATAAATTACAAATGAAAAACATCACACATTAATTTATCATAAACTATTTAACATAGTTAATACAAATAGATGTGTTCAGCTCCTTGCTTTCTACTATATATGCTTCTTATTCTTAGGTTATCAAACGCTAATAGACGTTTGTGAAACGGTAATGAATTCCGAGCTCTCCATCGGCTATTGGTAACAGCAAAAACATGTATACAGTACTTGGAAAGACTGCTGTATTATAGATTTAAACAGCAATGAACCGTTTCGATAGGTGTGATGAATAAAACAAATTTTTGCCTTTATTTTATTATATATATATATATATATATATATATATATATATATATATATATATATATATATTCAATATTAAGTAATGTGATTTACAATTTAAAAATTTAAAGCTAATTCAATATTAAGTAATATGATTTACAATTTAAAAATTAAAAAAATTTTTTTTAAATTTAAAAATCAAATTTTAATTAAATTAAAAATCAGTTTCATAAGAAGGAACAACAACAAAGTCAATTATCTGTACGATCGTTTCGGAAATCCGTGCTTTTTATTTGTGGTATACATGAAGTTATGTAGAACAATTATATATTGTTTTTTTGGTAAGCATAGTCTCCTCATCAGCAAATTTAGGAGGATTTTTATTGAATTTAAAAGACACCATTCAATAAAATAAAAAACTATAGCAAACATCTAAATGACTACTTTAAACACAGTTCCTGATTTCAAAAAAAGAAAAACTAAAAGATTCATCTGCCTTACTTTTAATGCTAGGTTTATTTATGGTGTCTTTTAAATTCAATAAAAATCCTCCTAAATTTGCTGATGAGGAGACCGTGCTTACCAAAAAAACTATATATAATTGTTCTACATAACTTCATGTATACCACAAATAAAAGCACGGATTTCCGAAACGATCGTACAGATAATTGACTTTGTTGTTGTTCCTTCTTATGAAACTGATTTTTAATTTAATTAAAATTTGATTTTTAAATTTAAAAAATTTTTTTTTAATTTTTAAATTGTAAATAACATTACTTAATATATATATATATATATATATATATATATATATATATATATATATGGCGATTAAGCTACACAAAATATTCCGCGTTTCATCCACGTTAGGATTCATCAGGCTTATGCCTACATATTGAGCACTGCTGAAGTAAATACTTAAAGTTTACACATAAATTTATACTTTCGTATATTAATTTATATGATTAAATGAACTAGTTATATATATATATATATATATATATATATATATATATATATATATATATATATATATATATATATATTATTACATTTTCACCCCAAACAAGGCACATTGCCACATGGATGTAGGGGCTACTATCAGGGACCTAAGCTACAGGGTTATTATGTTGGGAGTTGGGCAGCAAGATGTCTGTTCACGTTACATTTGAACTTCTGCATGTCAGTACAGTTGGGGAAGCAGGAACCCGGAAGGGAATTCCAAAGTCTAGCAGTTCTGGAAAAAGAAACTACTGGAGTAGAGAGCTGCCTTACATCTAGGGATCTCTACTGTGTAGGGGTGGGATTTAGCTGTTTGCCGGGTTTTTCGGGGGCATTTAGGTCGAGGAGGTACAAGTGCTTGCAGTTCGTCAGAGCATTCACCATTAAAATACTTATAGAACAAGCAGAGGGATGTAACATTTCGTCGATGGGACAGAGGTTGAGCTTAGATGACAGTCCAGGACCTATCAGGTTGGCGACTCTCTTTTGAACCTTGTCTAGGAGCAAGAGACTAGTAGCAGATTCACCAACCCAAATATGACAACAATACTCCATACATGGGCGAATGGTGGCCTTATAGAGGTACAGTATACTTTCGGGCGTTAGTAGCTTTAGGATGGTGGAGAGAGCCTACCTTCTTCACAACGGTCCTGGCAAGACTCTCAATTTAATTGTTCCAATTCATGTTTCCTGTGAACATTAGGCCGAGGAGTTTAAAATATGTACTTTCATATAAAGAGTCTTTGGCCATTGCTATAGGTAGTAGAGAAGGTTTCTTGTAATTATTAAAAGAAACAAGTTTAATCTTGGCAGCATTGAATGTGACCATTCATTCTTGTTCCCATTCTACTACTGACTGGAGGTCATCCTCTAGTGTTTCTGCCATTTCTTAGATATGTGTTCATTTGTTTTTCTGTCGTTCCTGTTATAGAGCGTGGTGTCATCAGCATATATACCCATCTCACAGACAATTTTGTCAGGGAGGTCATTTATGAATATTAGGAATATTAAAGGTCCAAGGATAAAGCCCTGAGGTACTCCCACATTTATATCATATTGTTTAGATGTACGACCGTCAAGACAACCTGTATTTTTCGCTTATCTAGGAAGGATTTAATTATGTTGAGTATTCGTCCAGTGATACCATATGATCTGATTTTCCTGAGAAGACCTTCATGCCATATTCTTTCAAAAGCCTTAGATATATGTAGAACCACTGCTCTATGCTCCCCTGCTTTGTCCAGTGAATTGTGTATACGTTCAGAGATTACAGTTAGGATATCTGCTGTGCTTGCTTAAATGCAGATTGTTGGTCTGTCAGAAGTTTTGCATCTGTAAGGTGATAGACTAGAGTTTATATATATATATACATTAGTATACTAAATAAAAGTTAACACAAGCTACATCTGTGGATTAAATAAAGGGTTCCGTTCAAAATTCTATTGATCCTCGAGTTCAACAGAAAGATTTATGAGTTCCACAAGATACACCTGAAGAAGATCGGAGGTTACATCGACCGAAACGTTGTAAAAATAATATTCAAAGTGAGAACAGTAGTCCAAAGAATCTAAATAAGACAAATAGATAAAAATAATTGCCTGATATTATGGATTTCTAATTTCATTGTAATTTTTTTATTTCCTTTCGTGTAAGCAACAGCTGTGCATACACATTTCATGAGAAATTCATTAGAAAAAATCAATAATAATAATTTGTTAATATACATTCATTAATTATTAAATATTTCTGTCTGAAACGTGCATATGTTTGCTCGTTGTTCATAATGATGAGACAAGTTAACCAGAAAAGCGAGGCAAGAGTAAAAACGTCTAGGTTTAACGTAATTAACAATAATTACAATAATGTCCAAGTTTGATGCTTAATAGAATATGCATCAGGATAAAATGGTGTTTTAATATACTTTGTTTATCTAGTTATCAGAATAAAAATTATTCAGGTTTGCACAAAAACGCTTGCCCTACATATCTTTTATATCTCCAACACCACTTGTAAGTTGATGGATAAATGGACCTTTAACTTAGCTCTTTTCAACTCTAAATAAAAGAGGTTGTATCACTTAAGTCTTGTTAGACATCACAATCACACATATTCCTTTCAAATCTCAAAGTCCTACATATTAACTTGCTCATGCGTAATCAAAGTAAATCAAGTTTATTTGACAAAATATAGCAAAGTACAACAACCCATGTATAAAAACAGGTAGAAGAGATTTACATCCATATACAATCCGAATAATATACAGTATTAGATGGTTATCTAAGAAGCAACCATGGCACATCGTTTGTAAATGCTCACAGAGAATGAAATTACTGATAAAACTAAGTGAAATTCGATTTAAATTTTCATTGATGATGTTGTATACCAGAATCAAGTCTCCTCAACTCATTTGATGGTCAATTCAGAATAGATTTAATCTTTGGAGTTATTCATTGCAAGTCAGTATGGAGAGTCCAACAATCCAGGTCGCCAGCTGTTGAACACACTCAGAGTATATATCTTATTGTAATTAAGGATTGATTGCTCAGATGGCATACTGAAGTATAGTTTATGCCAAAGATATGCATAAGAAACATTAGGATGAAAAACGATCTCCGGGTCAGGTAAAAAACCTGTCTAGTTTTGCGATTTTATACAATGGCGCATTGGTTTGAAGAAGTTGTCTAAAATTGTACCAATGATTTTTCGTATTAGAAATAGATTGGATTGAGGTGAAAGCTGACAATTAGGGGGCAGTAAGTGAAAAACTCATGAGTAGATACTGCATTTTGTAGAGTTCAGATGTAAACCTAATCTTTAATGTTTCAAATAAAATAGTGTATATATATATATATATATATATATATATATATATATATATATATATATATATATATATATATATATATAATATACAGGGTGTCCCAAAAGAAGCTGACAAAATTTAAATTTGATTAACTTCCTGAATATTTAAGTTATGCTTACCAATTTTCATATGTTGGTAGATGAGTCTCTCCGTAAGATATAGTAAGATATCATAGTCTACTTATTCTAATTTTATTTACAGAACTTAATCTAGGGTATATTTTTTACAGGGTCTAATTTTAGTTATGAAAAATGATGTTACTCAAATGTCTACCATTTTCATTTTCACACTCTTATGCTCTCTGCAGGGCATTGTCTAGCACATTCACTTAATGTTTCAGGGCTTATGGCCTTAATTTCCTCATCTATATTGTTTTTAAGGGCATTTATTGTGGCTGGTTTGTTTGCATATACCAGCTCTTTGAGGTAACCCCAAACAAAGAAATCTGCACATGTGGGATCTGGCGAGCAGGGTGGCCAATTTATTTCACAGCCACGAGAAATTATTCGGTTGCCGAATATGTCCTGGAGTGGATTTAATGTTTCTCATGCCGTATGCGCCATTACACCGTCCTACTGGAACCACATCGGTGGTTTGTTTTGTACCCAAGGTCGAACAAAATCTTTAAGCATTTGATTGTACCGAGTTCCTGTTACTGTTACATTCTCTCCTTCTTCATTTTCAAAAAAGTATGGTCCGATTACTTCATCCGCCATTACTCCACACCATACTGTACATTTTTGAGGGTGTAATTGCCGTTGTTCTATTGTGTGAGGATTTTCTGATCCCTAAATCCTGCAATTTTGCTTATTTATGAACCCATTCAGATGAAAATGAGCCTCATTGGACATAATGAGGTTTTTGAGAGAGTCTGGATCTCCATTGGACAAATCTTAGAATTGCATGGCGTATTCCACCCTTTTTTTCCAGATCGTTTGGCTGAAGCTCTTGTGCCAATTGAATTTTATATGGAAATTTGCCCTCTTCATGAAGCATTCTGTAAAGAGATGATCGAGAGACCCCAATTTGACTTGATCTCCTTCTTACTGATGTGGATGGATCCTCGGCCACACACTCTCTGCTAATCTCTGACGATTCTCATCACTTCTTGCCGTACGGGGTCTACCAGATTTAGGGATGTCACACACAGACCTTTGCTCATGAAATTGAGCCACCATAACTTTTATTGCATTGGGAGTAGGGGAATTTTTTGTGTTGAAGTTTCGTCGAAATTTCTTGGAGTTTCTGATATTGACTCATTCAACCGAAAATACGACTGTATGATAAATATCCACTCCTCGGTAGTGCAACGACTTCTGATGACCTTGGAAGTGTTACTCTAGATGATCTGAAAAAATAAAAGAAAAATATAAAAAATTAAGAAAGTTATAGATTTTTTTAACGATCAGCTTCTTTTTAAACACCCTGTATGTGTGTGGGTATATATATACGTATATATATATGTCTATATATATGTAAATATGTGTATATATATGTATATATGTGCATATATATGCATATATATATATGTCTATGTATGTATGGATGTATGTATGTATGTATGTATGTATGCAACCCTTTCAAGATAGTAGAAGTTTTATCCGGTTAACAGATGTAAAAGTGGCATTTCGAAGGTAAATGTTTACTGTCAGAAGAAGAGAAAAGCCGAGATTAAACAAATATAGGAATATACAAATAAAAACTGACTTAAGAACATTTAAATAAAAATTAAATAAATATATAGAGAGCAAACAATACTGGTGACTATTAAATGAGAAGTAAATAAAGCATGGAAAAATAGTGATAGGGACGGGATACGGAATCAAGACATATAAGAAGGAGTAAAATAGAAAAATATGTATAAAAGGAGTAAAGAAGAAATAAACTTTAAGTAAAGGTATTAAGGAGAAAAAGTTCAAACTTTAGAGATTGGTCAGGTTATATCCTTGAAATAGTATTCTGGATAAAACGACGGTTGTTCAAAATAGGCTCTGCTGAAAGTAAACTCCAACACAGAACTTCTCGGCAAATCCTCCAAAAAATTTCATATGTTGGAAATAAGTCCGAAAAACTCATATGTACCGCTATATTAAAAAAAGTTTATACAGGTACAGTATATTTTTAACAAAAATATAGAATAGAAAAGCTGAGAATATTATATTCAGCAGAAAGAAAAAATGTTGAATTCCAAAAATTTATTTAATTGCTTGTAAGGTAGCTGGGCTAATTAAACTAAATAAATATTGCGTTAAATATATGTGATTTATATTAAAAATGAGGACGAAAAAAAAATTTATGAAGAGATATTCCACAAAACATCAACCACAAGCCCGGGTGTAAGCAAAATACATTATCAGCTAAAACTTTTAAAGCAGAAAAATATAGAATAAAAACTTAAAATGATTTAAAAAATAATATGAAACGATAAAAATAAATAGATTAAAATAATAAATAAAAATAAATAAAGGAATATAATGTTAATAAACAAAAATTAAAAGATAAAAATGTACAAAAATACATAAAGAAAGAAAAGAGAAATAAAGGGAGAAGAAGGAAGAGCTAAGAAGTCGCATCAAAATATGATGAAGAGTGAAAAGATGAACGAACTCAGTGGAGAGAAAAAGGGAAGGCCAAGAAATGAGGTGCACAAAACGGAGAGAAAAAAAGACGAAACAGGGTAAGAATTGTTAAATTGTTTAGGAGGAGGGGAGTTAAAGCAGATAGGATGCCAGATATCAAAATATAAATAAAGTGTGATCCATGCTGCATGTAGAATAGATACACACAAATAATAGCGCATATATATGTATAGATAGACACACAGAGCGTAAACAGTTAAGCCATCAACATGTCAGATACAGAAACAAGTCAGAAGAAGAGTTATTGCAAATTATGGATTGTGTCACTTGAGCAAGTAAAACATATCGGAATGAGTAGGCATACACATATGTAAATTAATACAAACACAAATATATTCATATATATATATATATATATATATATATATATATATATATATATATATATATACTGACACAAGAACACAAAAACTCACAAAAGAAAGAAATAGAAAAAATGACACGGTACCACAACGAAATATATACAAAAAGCAATCAGCGATTAAAAACTAAATGTCTAAATCTAAATAAAATGAAGGATTATAAGGAAAAATATGAATAAAGTAATATTCTTATAGAGGTAAAACAGAAATACCAGTCGCAAATCATTAAAATCAGAATCCCCCAAAAAAGCAAACTAAAAAGGGGGGAGGGCAAAATATATTAGGTATAGGTACAAATTATTGAAAGAGCTAGCGGGATAGATGAAGATGCATGTAATAAGACGGAAAGAAATATACGTATAATAATATTACAGTATTTATTGCAAGTACCAGAAAGGGAGCGTAATTTAAAAATTCTTTTAAACAGAAACTATCAAGGATAAATTAAAGTAGAAAAAAGAAGTATATAGTATAAAAAGATGGTGAGAGGATATAAATGGGTGTTAAAAAATGGGCGTACTTAAATGTTCTCTTTTGCCGGCAATGAAACATAACTTCATTCTTAGAGTTTACAATATTAATTTTTATTTATTTTTGAAGAGAATATTATTAAAGATGCCACTTAGAGTTGGCAGAATTTAGGGCCGAAGTTAATGGTTCTTTCCTACTCTGTTTTCATTTTTGTCCTTAATGATCTGAGAATACAATACAGTTCCATGTAACTTTTATTCCTCATTTTTTAAATTTAATTATACATATACACCTCCTTTTATCATGGAGTACACACAATTACTGATGAACTACCTCCCAAAACTTCAGTTAATTTAGTTTTTAACTTTCTTATTTTCCCTATCTAACTCTTATCTTACTTCTTTGTACTTTATTTATATTGTATAATTTTTTTTTTATCAGATCTTTATTGAAAGTGTTTTGAATTTCAAAATTTCTTGGAAATATTTTCAATTTTTTGAAGTTTAAAAAAATTAAAAGGTTTAAAAAAATTTTTATGTCTTAGTATTTCATTTTCTTATATAGTCTTGTATATTCTTTTCGCATTTATTGTTTTTTCTCTTCCTTCTCTTCTAATCCACTATATTATTTTTTCCAATTCTAATCTAAAATATTTTTCCATTTCTAATCTGCATATTTCCAAAGTCAGTGTTGTTATTTTACTTTTATTTTGTATAATGCCCGCTTTTTCTCTTCCTCTGACGAGAAACATTTAGCTTTGAAATATTATGGCCTAAACTTGTTTCTCCCTTATTCCTCTTCCTGTAACTTTAAAGTTATCATGTAACTTAACATACTCTCTGTCTCTTTATATATATATATATATATATATATATATATATATATATATATATATATATATATATATATATATAATATAAAGCTGAATGTGTGTGTGTGTCTGGTCACGAATAGGCTTCTATATGGTTGACTATTTAAAAAAAACTGATTACATATAATGATAGAAGATGAATAAAGACACAGGAATAGGTATGTTTGATCTGGCAGAACCGTGGTTCATTAAAATTGTGGGGTCTGCGTTCGCGCCTGGTCCACAAAGTATGGAAATAAAAAATTTAAAAATTAAAAAAACGTTTATAAGTGTTTTTGATATAGATGTAGATAAGAATACTTTGATAAGTATGTTTTAACTTAGATAGGGATGGTATAATAAAATTGTGGGGTCTTGGTTCGCGCCTGGCCTCCATAGAATGGAAATAGGCACAAACTTTAATAAAGACTTTTCATATCTATCTGCGTAAGTATACTTTGATAATTATGTTTCAGTTTGAAGAAATATGATATAATAAAATTATGGGATGTTCATTCGCACCTGACCTCCATAGAATAGAAATATGTCACAAAGTTTAACAAGGTTTTTTAATATAGATCCACAGAATATTGTGATAAGTGTTTCAGTGTGAACAGGTATGGTATAATAAATTATGGGGTTTATCTATTTTATTTTTACTTTCATCATATTTTGCTTTGGTTTTGATACCCCCGAATTCTAAGCTATCTGTTTACAACCCTTCGTTTTCATAACCTATCATACTTTCATAAATGAGAGTCCATTTTCTGTAGGCTGTTTTTGAACCCAGTCAACGACAGGTACTTTTGCTAGTATATATATATATATATATATATATATATATATATATATATATATATATATATATATATATATATATAAATATATATATATATACTTGTGTTGAGTTCTCTTGTAAGTAAAATCGTCAACTTCCATCAGCATACATGCAAAGCTCTTTGTGTAAAAATTGAAGTACTAAGGCAATTGACAATGTTTATATAAATATTGAGATTTTGCTTAGTCATAGCAAGTGATTGATAGCTGTGGGATTAAGAGCACTGACTATTTTAGAACCAGGCTTCAGGCACTTATACGTGATCACAAATGCTGCAATTTGATGCTGTGATTGAAACCTCATCGAAAGTTAAGTTTAAATTCTCGTTGATGATATTGTATGGCAGCATAAAGTCTCTTTAAATCCGAATACATATCATACAGCACAAACGTTTGTCTGTGAATCACATGTATATATAATTACATTTCAAACATGTATCTGTATGAACGTATTTACACTTATTTAAGTGCGTTATGATTTTACAGTTTATAAAGTCTTTTGGGGTCAGTGAATGATTCATTAAACACAAGTTGCTACTTAATCCACAGTTGGGAATAAATTATGGGTTCATGCATCTTTTTCGAATGTTATTAGTGTCTAATTGAATACAATATATTATATAGGATTTGAACTTGACAGAGTTAATTCTGCAGTCCGCAATGATACACTAAACATTATTGTTGTCGACTTATCTCGTTTACATTTACTTACTTAAACCAATATATATACATGTATATATATATAGACATAGTATATATATATATATATATATATATATATATATATATATTACAAGTGTATATATATATATATATATTACAAGTGTATATATACATATATATATATATATATATATATATATATATATATATATATATATATATATATATATTCTAAGTAACACGGTGAGTAACATGTGCACATTATCTTTCGTAAATGTTAATATTTAGGGGATGCATATAAAGTTAAAAAAAAAACTTACGAAACGATCATTACGAATTTTTGAATATATATTATCTGCAACATGGTGAGTATTATGAGCATAGTATTCTTTGTCATTTGTCTAATAATTTAGAGGGTTGGCCCATTCAAAATTTCATCCACACAACAAAAAGAAATTTAAAATGTATTAGATATAAATATAGATAAAAACAATTGTTCTGCATAAAATTTTGAGATATATTAAGTAATACAATTTTTAACTGATTAGTGTATGTGCGTTACTGCTAATAATATACGTGTGCTTGAACAAAGTTCTAAACTATTCAGCTTATAATTATGCTTTATGGAATAATATTCTGAGCAATAGGTGAGTAACATGAGCAAATTATTTATTTTTGTGTCATGGAAACTGTAGCTTATCCTAGAAAGTAATAAAAAAAATTAAAAATTAAAACTAATACTCTATTTATTACTTACACCCTTATGTGAAGATTATTCTACTAGTACATATCTATATGACTGCGTGTGTGTGTTTTTATGAAGTTAATTTAAATAAGTAAATAAATCTTTGGATTTGCATAAGTATAAAATATGTACGGCTACATGATGAAGCATACAGAGGAACATAATGAAATTTGCATAAAATACATATATAAAGTAGACCAAAATGATAGCCAAAGAATAGCATAAAAGTAATTAATTTATTTCCTCGTTTTTCTTTGGTATATTTTCTTGGAAATATCTACATAATTTTTATATTATATAGCAAAGAAAATAGACTCTGCTGGTCAACAATAGCATGCAAGAATTTGTCCCTCAGTCAATCTCTGCAAGACACCCTCTTCGTCACTCTGCGGTTTGCTTGATGTCTCGCTTTACACCCGCTCTGGTGCAATTACCTACATTTTATGTGTATATGAACAGCAAGCAACATACGGTGGTTCCCTGCAGAGGAAATCCATTAGAATATCATTAAAATGTGTTTTCTAAAAAAAGTAAAAATAAAAAAGTCATATATTGAGGTAGATAAAAAAAATGGTCGCCTTTGATTAAATTAGCAATGCCATTTCATTAGTGGTTCCATGCTAAATTCTTATTTTGTTTATAGTAATAAAAGCTATAATAAATGAGCTTCACATATATCTACTCATAAAGTGCATATGAAGATGGCCTACATTTTATTCACATGCACACACCCGTATACATTATCCATACATATAAAACATATACATACGTGTATATGCAACAATATGAACTAAAATTAAGTCATATGTATACACAATTATCCATTTATGTATTCTGCGCATTGTGTGTTTTAATAATATAGCTGGGCAGCAATTATGATTAATATCTTTTCAATATTCATTAAAATAATAAGAATGTCTATTATAATAAACGCTGACTTATAATAGAAAATGCAACAGTCAGGTGAGGCTAAAATGAAATCATTTGTTTTAACTTTGCCAATTTTGAAATACTCTTTGAAAAAAAGTGAAAGTAGATTATAAAGGAATTTTGTATATTATTTACCAAAAATGGATCATTGCTGAAACCCGGGAAATTATATAGAATTTAAAACTGAAGCATTCTGATGAAGGAGATGAATCTTTCCACTTAGTATAAATGCAGTACAAATAAAATTCAAATACATTTCCGTAAATTAATTTTAAATTGAATGACTTCATTTAAAAATGATGTAATTTATTACACATAAAGTTATGAGTTCATTAATTATTGCTAGAACACTGGTTGCTTGTGGTCATGGTTAGAATCTGGATTTCAAATTTCATGATGGACGTGCTTGCTACATCTAGTTACACTGTTGAGTCATAAAACGACGAAACAGATGTCTTTGGATGACTTTACCTAGGTTTAATAAAAAAATATATATATATTAGGTTGATGTAAAAAATAATGTCGTTTTTTGACGTTCAACTATATATATATATATATATATATATATATATATATATATATATATATATATATATATAAAGACATTATTTTGCACCAACCTAATACATATATATATATATATATATATATTAGGTTGGTGCAAAATAATGTCTTTTATATATATATATATATATATGTGTGTGTGTGTGTGGCATCCGTCAGTCGAAACGACTATGGATCAGCGCCGTATTAAGATGTTGCCTGTTTGCATCCTTTTGTGTGACTGTAGAGACCAATTCTTGATTTGCATAGTCTGCCACAGCCTTGACATACGAAGGTTGTTATGCAATTTGCCGCTTCGTCCGGCTGTTCCGCCTGTACACTCGCTCTTCTCCTAGCTCTCTTTGCAGCATTTTCAACATGGAGGGTCCTCTCGCTGATGATAATCCCCTGGCGTATCATTTTCCTCCAGGCAGTTCTGTCAGCTGCAGAGGCTTCCCATGTATTCCTGTCCACCGAGAGAGCCTTCATGTCACGCTTGCAGACATCCCTGTAGCGAAGATGGGGTCGCCCCCTCTTTCTTGAGCCTGAGGCAAGCTCGCCATAGAGAAGGTCTTTAGGGATGCGCCCATCATCCATCCTGCGCACATGGCCCAGCCAGTGAAGACGTCGCTCACGCAGTAGGGAGTAAATGGATGGGATGCCCGCTCTCTGCAGAACATCAGTATTACTCACTCTGTCCTGCCATGTGATACCAAGTATCCTACGTATACACCTCATATGGAAGACCTGGAGTTTCCTCTCTTGTGTTGAGTATGTAGTCCAGGATTCACTCCCATACAGTAGAACACTGAGGATGCACGCTCTGTAGACGGTCATCTTGGTGGAGGTGGTAAGGTGCCTGTTTTCCCAGACTCTTTTAGTTAGTTTAGAGAGGGTTGTAGATGCCTTTCCAATCCTTTTGTTTAGCTCCACGTCCAATGAGAGGGTGTCTGAAGTAGTGGAGCCTAGATATTGAAACTGGCGTACGACCTCTAGTGGTGTGCCTTGGATTGTGATGCTGGGTGGGGAGGCGGTTGCTTGTCCCATGACTTGAGTTTTCTTCTGGCTGATGGTGAGACCGAACAGGCTGCAAGCATTAGCAAACCTGTCAATATATATATATATATATATATATATATATATATATATATATATATATATATATATATATATATATATATATATAGTTGAACGTCAAAAAACGACATTATATATATATATATATATATATATATATATATATATATATATATATATATATATATAAATAGATAGATAGATAGATATAGAGAGAGAGAGAGAGAGACAGAGAGTGCGAGAGAGAGAGACTGATTTTAAAACCTTTCTTGCCTTTCAGCCATAACTTCTGATGGAAAAACTTTAGCAATAAACCTGAGCTTAAAATTCATAGTTGAAGTTCCATTGTGCGTTGATCTTGCAATGTTGCTGAAACCAATTTTATATACATCAGCTTTTCCATCGAACCTATTTTGCAACATAGAAAAGACAACTCTTTGATAACAGTTAAATCTTCTATTTTCAATTTTACCCTTCGTCTGCCTATTGGTTTCCAAATTTACTAAATTATTGACCTTTAACGAGTATCTCTTTAAATCTGCAATCGATCTGTATATCTTTTATTCTAACTTCTCATCCAAGTACTAGTTTTATTTGGATTAGCAAACTAAAGCAATGTTATATCTAGTCAGTGCTTGTCTGAATAAACGTTTAAGAGTACAAGTTATCTTTACTTTGGAATTAAAAATGGATGTAAAATCTATTTAAAAGAATCTAATATTTTTTAAAAGATCTAGTCCTGATCTCTAAAATTATTGTTTTTTTGGAAACTGATAATTTTAATCGGTTTTAAGGAGCAGGTCATAGAAAATATTTTAGAACATTGAGATGTATCGTAGGCATATTTATTTTTAAAAAATGTTTTCTTAATTACTGACTTATTAAAAATTGTGGTTTGAGTTGTCCCCCTTTGCAAAATGGCTGTTTGGAGAAATGGAAAACTAGATGGCTCTGGTTGATAGTTAATTTGCATAAGTGGAGAAATGGGCAGCATATAAACGGTACTTTTTTTTTTTTAAGCAGCGATGAAGAGCGCAGAGAGTGAAACGACGGTTGGAAGAAGTGCGGCAAATTCTTTTTGTGACGGTGAATTATTTTTGGATGTTGAAGAGCTCGAGTTTTTGGAAGGAACAGCTGTGTCTTATATATTTTTTTTAAATTTCTTTTTTTTCTACTTCACTACAAAAATTAATTTCAAACTTTCCAAAAGGAAGATACAAAAATGCTTTTTAAATTATAATTTAGTAAATCCATTAGGGCAGATATTATTCGGTTTAATTTTGTTTTACTTGTAAGTTTTTTTTATTTTTTACTCTTTTTCACCTCAGACAAGGTATATTGCCTTTTATTACGTAAGGAGCTGCTGTTTATGCTCGTGAGGAGTTGTAGTCAGATGTCTGTTCGCAGTGCATTTTAACACCTGCAGGTTAATACAGTCAGGAAAGCAAGAAATAGGGAGGAAATTCCAAAGACTAGTAGTCCATGAAAAGACACTTTTAGAGTAGAAGGCTTTTCGGAATCTAGGAACTTTAACAGCAAAAGATGGGATTTTACTGCTTGTCAGGTTATTTAGAAGTATGTACGTCGAGTTTATGTCAAGTCAACCTTTTAAATTATGCAATGGTCAACACTTGCATTTAAATTATGTAATGCTCATTATTTATTTTAAACTATTAATTGTATATGATCAATCGAACAAAAGTTTCTATTTTGCAATAGCTACTTTTTTTGTTAAAATAATTATTACAAACCAAGATACGTCATGGTTTCATTTAAAGAAAAATTTAACAAAATTCTAAAAGAAAGAATAATATTTAGATTATTTCAATTGTATTATTTGGATTGTTCGAAGTATTATTTTTATCTTAAACGTTATTCTCAAACGTTTTGCCGAATGTAACCTCCAACCTATTTTAAGGTGTATCTTGTTCAACAAGAGAACCTTTATGTCCCACGTGAGAAACTATGCAGACTATTAGAATTGAACCCTTTATTTAATGCACGGGGTAGATTGTTTTTATTTTGTCAGCATTAAGCAGAATTATTATATTGTAGAGGATTGTCACTTTAGTCAGAAAACTCTCAGATGGGATTTGTATAAAAAACTATAAATAATGAAGGCGTTCAGTATAAGTCAGTTCTCCGTGATGTTGATGGTGCATCCTCACTACAATCGATAATAAATAAGACTGCAATAAAAATTACTTCAGACTTCTACCCAATAATGGCTGACATAATTCGCACAATCTACCGCTGTGAAGCAAATAAGAGTCCATGTTCAACATTCTGTACGCATTTCCTAGAAACATAAAGATTCACAAATTCAACAAAATGCACCTGAAGAAGTTCGGAGTTTACATTGGTTGAAATAATATCCAAGTAAAGAATAGCAATCCAAATAATTTCAATAATACAAATTATAGATCATTATCTAATAAATTCCGAAATATGATTTCATTTTTATCTTTATTCTTCTGAAACCGTCCAAAATTTTAAAACAAAAAGAGGGGGCGTTAATATAAGCAGACTGAAAGTATTTTTATAAAATGAAATTATCCTGCACAGAAAATTATCAGGTTTTTATAATTCTTCGTAACTGTAGATTATTCATTTTCGGTAAATGCTTCTAGCATTGTCCACAAGAACCAAAATCAAAGATTCAAATTTTAAATGTTTAAAAAATTACCAACTTCATAGTTATAGGCTTTTCATGTTAAATAACAAGAAGTGGGTATTTAAGCTAGTATTGTTTTGTAATTGTAAATACGCAACCTTCTCTAATATGAAAACTATTCAGTTTAACAAACATTAAGCAGCTGAACTCATACACGCAATTCTAACACAATAAACAATGAATCAGGATAAAATTCAAAAGAAAAATATGCGTTTTGAACTAACTAGATTTCCGGCTGCTCCTATACAATATTAAGCTCTTTCTTTACAAAAAAATATGAAATCTTCTTTTTCCAATGCAGAATTTGTCATTAATATTGGCTTAAACTTAACAAGGCTAAAATTTAAAGAAAACTCAAAAGCGTATATATTTTAGATGAACCAAAAGAACTAAACAATATATGAAAAAAAAAACAATAATGGCATTTTAAGGAAAAAAATAGAATTGTAATGTTAATGCACAGAATTAAATAACACATTCTTCTTATATTGAGAATATATATTAAAAACATTTGGAATAAGTAAAAGGGCATACATAAGGTGTGTACCCCCTCCCACATGATAAACATATATTTTGAATCTGTGTGTATGTATTTCATAATATATATATATATATATATATATATATATATATATATATATATATATATATATATATATATATGTATATATATACATAAACTAATGCATATGCATATATATTTTTATGTAAATATCTACAAAACAGACGAAAATGCTGAATAATAAATCAGATTACAAGGGGATGAAAGAAAGATGGAAGAAAATGAGAAAAATAATCTAAGAAAGTGGAAAAATTGAAAAATTTATAAACCTTGGTTGAAAAACAAAGAGCCATAACTCAACTACTTTTCCGGAGGGAGAAAAAATATATATGAGATAAGATTTTCACATAAGAAAGATGAGCCTTTAAATAAGTAAAAATAAGATATGTAGATAAAATTACTAGCCGAGGAAATTCTAATTGGGTTCTAGAGAACAGGAACCGTATATATATATTTAAAAAAGAAAAAAATTAAAATGTTAAAAAATGATAGCAATTGTCTATATATTTTCCATTGGTTAATGTTCATCTTATATATATATATATATATATATATATATATATATATATATATATATATATATATATATATATATATATGGTATAATATTTATGTTAAGATTACTGTTCATATATATATATATATATATATATATATATATATATATATATATATATATATGTGTGTGTGTGTGTGTGTGGATTATGAAGGTGAGTTAAAATGTATCAAAAACAGAAGATGAAAATGAAAACGAAATCCAATTGATGATAGAGTGTGATGTATGATTACTGAAAGGACTTGTCATCGATACAAATGGCTCTCAGAGGAAAGAAAACTATTTCCCTAATCCTTGCTACAAAAGTCTCAGCATCTAGTATTTTATTAAAGTTGATATTGTCAAGGCATTTTAAGATATATTTTAATAATATAAAATATATATGTAAATATTCCTTGGCATTGGGATTGAGCTATGTTAAAAACAAAATCCTTTTTAATATTTCAAATAACCCTTGATTTGATATTTACGCCATATGCCACCAATCTCATGATAGGTTTCTGTCTATTACTTACTTTCTTTCTTATTGTATCTTTTTTACTGTATCTTACTTGAGACCCCTGCTCTCTGGTTATTAACAGTTGAATATAATATTAAAAGACTAGAATAGTCCATTATAGACAAAAGAGAATACCACAATTAGTAGAAAAACTAATCAATAGCCGAACGGGGAAAAAAGAAGTGAGAAGTGCTGAAGATACAACAAGCAGAAATTAAGATTATTTATTTTTATTTTTCATATTTAAACTCACATTTTTCTAATTATACAATAAATAGCCCATTGCTTCACATTTTCGTTAGTAATTTATTATATATACAGTGTATCACAAAAGTGAGTGCCCTCTTCACATTTCTACAGTTATTTAAATATATTTCTTTATGAGACAACACTGACAAAATGACATTTTGACACAAAGAAAAGCAGTCTGTGTGTAGATTATATAACAAAGTTACTTTATTTTTCCCTCAAAACAACTCAAACCATTAAAAGCTAAACACCTGCCAATAGAAGTGAGTACATCTCTTAACATACACCATACCAACTGTCAATATTTTGTGTGGCCAACATCATTATTCAGTATTGCCTTCACTCTTCTGGGCATGGAGTTTACCAGAGCTTCACATGTAGTCACTGGAATGCTCTTCCACTCCTCCATGATGATATTGCAGAGCTGGCAGATATTTGAGACTTTGTGCACCTCCACCTTCCACTTGAAGACCCCCAATAATGTTCTATTGGGTGCAAGTCTGGAGACATGCTTAGCCAGTGCATCACCTTTACCCTTAGTCTCTTCAGTAAAGTAGTGGTCGTTTTGAAGGTGTGCTTAGGGTCATCGTCATACTGGAATTGCCCTGCGACCCAGTTTCTAGAGGGAGGGATCATACTTTGCTACAGTATTTTAGAGTACATGTTGGAGTTCATGTTTCCCTCAATGAAATGTAACTCGCCAACACCTACAACATTTATGCAGCCCCAGACCATAAGATTCCCACCACTATGCTTGACTGTAGGCATGGCATACTTATCTTTGTATTCCTCACCTGGTCTCTGCCACACATGCTTGAAGCCATTGGAACCAAACAAATGAATCTTCATCTCATCAGACCATATGACATGGTTCCAGTAATCCATGTGCTTTGTTGACATGTCTTCAGCTTTTTGTGGGATTTTTTGCGTATCGTCTTCAGAAGCTTCTTCTTGGGGTGACAGCCGTGAACACCAATTTGATGTAGCGTGCTGCATATGGTCTGAGCACTAACAGGCTGACCCTCCACTTCTTCAATCTCTGCAATAATATTGACAACACTCCTACGCTGATCTTTCAAAGAAAGCATCTGGATGTGACGCTCAGTACGTGCACACAGCTTCTTTGGACGGCCTACCCGAGCCGTGTTCTGAGTGGACTCTGTTCTTTAAAAATGATGGATGATCTTAGCCATTGTGCGCACTTTCAGGGTGTTTGCAATCTTCTTGTAGGTTTGACCATCTTCATGTTGTGCAACAATGTTTTTTAAGATCTTCAAAAAGTTCTTGGCCATGTGGTGCCATGTAGAAACTTTCAGTGACCAGTATGACAGAGTGTCAAAGCTGCACTACAAATCTGAACACACCTGCTCCCTACGCACACATGGGCCTAGTAACACTAATTAGCCACATGACATTTTGGAGGGAAAAGCTGTACTCTATTTGGAGATTTAGGGGTGTAGTTTCTTAGGGATGTACTCACTTTTGTTGGCAGAGGTTGAATTTTAATAGTTATATTTTTAGTTATTTTAAGTAGAAAATAAAGTAACTCTGTTAGATAAGGTGAACGTAGACTACTTTTCATTGTGTCAAAATGTCATTTTTTTTCAGTGTTGTATCATGAGGAGATATACTTAAACATCAATAGAACTGTGAGAGATGTGATACATACATACACACACCTATATATATATGTCTCTCTCTCTCTCTCTCTCTCTATATATATATATATATATATATATATATATATATATATATATATATATATGTATATATATATATATACTAGCAAAAGTACCCATCGTTGACTGAGTTCAAAAACAGCCTACAAAAAATGGACTCTGATTTATGAAAGTATGATAGGTTATGAAAAGGAAGGGTTGTAAATTTGGGTTGAATTTGGGGGTATCAAAACCAAAGCAAAATATGATGAAAGTAAAAACAAAATAGATAAACCTCATAATTTATTATACCATACCTGTTCACACTGAAACACTTATCACAATATTCTGTGGATCTATATTAAAAAACCTTGTTAAACTTTGTGGCATATTTCCATTCTATGAAGGTCAGGTGCGAACGAACACTCCATAATTTTATTATACCATATTTCTTCAAACTGAAGCATAATTATTAAAGTATACTTACGCAGATAGATATGAACAGTCTTTATTAAAGTTTGTACCTATTTCCATTCTATGGAGGTCAGGCGCAAACGCATACCCCACAATTTTATTATACCATCCCTATTTAAGTTAAAACATACTTATCAAAGTATTCTTGTGTACATCTATATCAAAAACATTTGTAAACGTTTTTTTTTAATTTTTAAATTTTTTATTTCCATATTTTGTGGACCAGGCACGAATGCAGACCCCACAATTTTAATGAACCACCGTTCTGCCAGATCAAACATACCTATTCCTGTGTCTCGATACATCCTCTATCATTATATGTAATCAGTTTTTTAAAATAATCAACCATATAGGAGCCTATTCGTTACCAGACACACACACACACACACACACACACACACACACACACACACACACACACACATTCAGCTTTATATTATAGATGTATGTGGCTATATATATATATGTGTGCGTGTGAGTGTCTGTGCGTGTTGATATTGTTACTTCTTCTCGATTTAAAGTGATATCTCCCCCCCCCCCCCGACAACATTTAATAATTGTTAAAAAACTGCCTGAAAGTACTTCCTTTAAACTCCTTGGCATAACGTTTACAGGGAATATGAACTGGAATATATACATTGAGAGCATTGCCAAGGCTGCTGCAAAGAAGGTGGGCTCTCTCTACCGTGCCAGAAAATTACTTATGCCTGAAAGTGTCCTGTACCTCTATAAAGCCACCATTCGTCCAAGTATTGCTGTCACATTTGGGCTGGTGCATCTGCTGCTTGTCTCTTACTCCTGGACAGGGTTCAGAAGAGAGTCGCCAACCTGATAGGTCCTGAACTGTCATCTAAGCTTCAGCCTCTGTCCCATCGACGAAATGTTGCATCCCTCTGCCTGTTTTACAAATACTTTAATGGTTGCTGCTCTGACGAACTACAAGCACTTGTACCTCCTCGACGTGATTACCACCGACAAACCCAACAAGCAACTAAGTCCCACCCCTTCACAGTAGAGATCCCTAGTTGTAAGAAAGCCTTTTACTCCAATAGTTTCTTCCCCAAAACTGCAAGTATTTGGAACTCCCTTCCGGGATACTGCTTTCCCAACTGTACTAATATGCAGAAGTTCAAGTGTAATGTGAACAAACATCTTTCTACTCATCTCCCTTCATAATGCCCCCGCAAATTCTTCCCGATCGTAGCCCCCTACTTCAAAGTGGCACTTGCCTTGTTTGGGGTGAAGATTGAATAAAAAAATCCAAAAAAACAATTGTTCGAAAAGTTTTTAAAAATACATTTATTGCTGAATGTTTAATTTTCATTTTTTTTAATGAGGAAAATTTTTCTCGTATTATTTGGATTTGTTCTCTTCTTAAGTGTCATTTTCACAACGTTTCGGTCGATGTAATATCCGACCTTCTTCAGATGTATCTCGTAAAACTCGGGAATCTGCACGGAATTTCGAACAAAACCATTTATTTAACTCACGAGGGTAGCATGCTCTTGTTTCGTCAGCCATGAATGGATAGAAGTTCTAAGTAATTCGCAGTTGTATTTTCCGTCGACCACACTGAGAATCGAACCTTCAACCGTCAGAAGAATGTCACTTTCACAACTGCTTTTTCCACTTACTCTAACCAATTGTTTTTATTGAAAAACAACTCTTTTAGATTATGTCTTATCCGAATCACATTTCAAACGATTCATTGTATATGCTTAATTGGAACTACGTTGCCATTTTACTTAAAGGATACTGAAACTCTAATTTCATATGCTTTCCAACAGGGCATATATCACAGCAATAGATCAAACTGGAGTTCATCAAGAGAATTGTGAATACCGTAATCCCCACCTTAGGCGAAACATCTCTTACCAAAATAAAGCGTTGCTCACTTTATGATTGTTTAGTAGTTTTACTGTTGTAAAAGTAATATTTTCATTTAAACAGTATAATTCTATATTAATTAGCTAAAAAATTGTTTATTTTTCATGATACTAATTCGAGTACATAAATTAATATGAACAGGTAATTATTTTATTTTCTAGTAATAATATTGTTATTTTGATTACTATTGCTCAAATCATTTTATAATACTGTTATACCATTTGAGTATATAAAGAGTCTTATGAACAGGTAATTAATTTATTTTCCTGGATTGCATATTTCACTGTGTAACATAGTTGTTGTTATAACTATGGAAACATTAAAGTTGACAATGATTATCCATGCATTTGTTGCTGTTGTTCCTCTTGCATGTGCTATTATATGATTCTTTCAGACTGAGGAAATTCCTGTTCTATAATTGAGGCTTGTTATTCATAACTTTATAAAGACTAACTTGATACAAAACTAATAGAAGACAACGAATCATTTATTCAACATGATCTTTGTTTCAAATCACAGACCAGTGGAGGAAGGGAGTCAGAGAGAGAGAGAGAGGGAGAGAAGGGAAGAGAGAGAGAGAGGGGGAGAGCGAGAGAGAGAGAGAGAGAGAGAGAGAGAGAGAGAGAGAGAGAGAGAGAGAGAGAGAGAGAGAGAGAGAGAGAAGGATATAAATGATTAAATAGTTATATATTTTCAGCCCATGACATATCACGTCCTACACTTTGCATGCTTCCAAACAGATTCCCTGTTATCACCTTTCGTCTTTGGGCCACATCATGTCATATCTATTTTTAATACATTCCCACAACCTAAGTAAGTTTCAACCCGGATCAGTGATTTGATATCTACTAACCCCTCGGCTGTCTTATTTCTTATTATTCTCTACAAACTGAATTATATACAGGGAGACCAACCTGTTCAATATCAAGAAGGAGTCATAAGATTGTTTTGTTTGTAGACAAATACTGCTTCTAATACTATATTGCACCATCTAAGTTCATAAAAGTAAATATGAACAGATAATTATTTTATTGTGAAGTATTCATATTGCAGTATTTATAGAACAACTATTGATCAAATCATTCTTATGATACTAAATTATACACTTTGATTACATATGGACAGGTAATTTATTTCCCAATCATAATATTGTTATTTGTAGAAAACTAGTGCTCAAATCATTCTCTTAAGCTATAATATTATAGGTATTTTTTTTTATTTTCCATTATTGATATGGTTGTTTAGAGAAATTAGGGAAAAAACTTTTGCTCCAAGTATTCTTCTAATACTAAATTATAACATTTGAGCAAATAAAATTAATACGAATAGGTAATTATTTTATTTTCCAGTATTGATATTATTGTGTTTATCGAACAACTATTGCCCAACTCATTCTTCTAATACTAAGTTACACCATCTGAGTGCATAGATGTTAATTCCAGTCACTAATTACTTTATTTTTTCAGGAATGGTATTGCTATGTTTTTAGCGAAACCACTAAAAATTTTCTAATGCTATGTTTTGACAATGAATTCCTCGTTCTTAATTGCGTTCGTTTGAATGGAATTGCCAATTCTCTTCTAAGATAGACAGATGAAAAGAAAAAAAGGAAAAGAAAAAAGGAAACTTTCCATTATCCATTATTCAGCAAATGCTTCATTGTTTTCATGCCTTCAATTGTTTGCACCTATCTTTTGCCAAATGTAGACAAACATGTTGTTGAACTGAAACCTCTGAGAATTCGCTGTTTTGCAATGGCTTCTTTCCTTTCTCTGCTTCGATGAACTTACTTTTATTTTTCCAGCTCAGATAACAATTCTTATCATCTAGCCCCTGTTACTCTCACAAACTATCTACTTTGGTATCTTTAATAATCTGATGATATTACGTAAACCTCCCACTCCCTGTATCTCTCTCTTTCTCTTCTCTTCAAACACCATATAATTTGTCTATCTGTTCCACATTCTTTCTTTCTCTCTCTCTTTCTTTTGCTATCATAATAATAAATAATTAAAAGGGGCTTATTTTTATATATAGAATCTATATCTGTATTTGAAATCATACACATAGTTGTTTATATTCTAGTGTCCCACTCAATTTAAAACAACTATTTATGAGTAGAATAATCAGAAGAGTACAAGCAAAACAAGACCTTTGAAAACAATGAAAGCCAATTCTATCAAAATGTAAACGGAGGAAAACAAAAAACAGTACGACTGGACCCGGCAGAAACAAAAGGCTACTGGAGTAAAATATGGGAAGAGCGACAAGATCACAATAGAAGTGTTGAATGACTGAAAGATATGAAAAAAAGAACTACAGTAAGTCGAAAAAGGATAGAGATGAAATCAGCAAGGACACCCTCAATAAAACCCTACGAAAAATGGCCTACTGGAAAGTACTTGGTCGCGCTGGAATACATGCTTACTGATTTTAAAAATTCATGACATTACATGAGAGGCTAATTCAAAACCTGAAAAGATGTATCCACGAAGCAGACGTGCCAGAATAGATGACCAAAAGGAGAACTACACTGATCCAATAAGACACAGAAAATGGAACCGCCCCAGCAACCACAAGCCTATAACATGCTTACCTACTATGTAACAAATACTAACAGCCAAAATGAAAGAAAAAAATTTACCACTCCGTCAATAAACTTTCTGAAGAATAGAAAGGATGCCAAAAAGGAAAAAGAGGAACACATGATTTACTGTACATAGGCCAAAAGATCCTGCGAAAGGTAAAAAGTAGAAAAGAATATAGCTATGGTATGGATCGACTACAAGAAATGTATGATAACCCAAGCACGGATAATAGAATGCCTGAGAATGTACAAAATACCAAACAAGATTATCTAGATGATTGAAAATGCAATGAGAACATGGAGACCTGAACTGACAGCTGATGGACAACACATAACTGAGATTAAAATACAAAAAGGTATCTTCCAATGAGATTCCCCTCTCACCCTGTTTTTACACAAGACTATATCCAATGGAATAAATATATTTTAACTAATATTTATATGTTAAGGTACCCACGAATATGTTAACAACATTGCAGCAAGAAGAAAAGTGACTAACGTGACGAACGGATTTGTTAAGTCTCGAGTTATTTTCTATTAGCAGTCAAGTTAGTTTTACTTAAAGTTTCGACAAAAACAGTCATTTTAATTAAGCTGTTAGTGTTTTCTTTTTAAAACCTTAGAAGTGTAATTATTGAATAGCGAAGTAACTAAGGATGTGGGTGTTATCATAAAAATAATAACCATATTTTTATTTCCTTTTGTACAATATAATTCAATTAAAATTTTATGACGAGCAGACGAACGTAAAACGTCAATACAGAAAATATAAAGTATTATAATAATAATAATTGTTTCATGACATAAAATCAACCCCCCTTTTAAATTGAAGCAATCGTAAATAATTACAAGTAATTCTAAAGAACTGCGTTAAGTATATCCAAACAAACGTATGATTATATGAAACATAAGTACTTAAATGTGAAAGTAATTTTATCTGTTTCTAAATTTTTGAGATGGGGATTGATAATTCGTATTATTTGGATTATTTGAACTACTGTTCTCATTTTAATTTGTAAATCGTTTCGGTCGATGTAACCTTCGAGCATATTCAGGTTATCTTGTTGAACTTACGAATCTTTCTGTAAAACTCGGAAATTGATACGGAATTTTGAAAGAAATCCTTTATTTAATCAACGTGGGTAGCATGTTCTCGTTTTGTCAGCCATGACTAGGTTGAAGTCCTAAGTAAAACATAATTGCTAATTACTTAGGTTTTTTACCTAGTCATTGCTGACGAACTGAAAACATGTTACCCCTGTGGATTAAATAAAGGGTTCTGCTCGAAATTCCATGCAAATTCCCAATTTCAACAGAAAGATTACCGAATTTGTGAGAAGATACACTTGAAAAATATTCTGTATGTACATGTCGTTTACGTTTTTATATAACTAAACATGCAAGTTCTTCGAATGATAATTTTATTGATGATGAGAATCGAAAATCGACTCAGCTGATGTTGCTCTTTTCCTGCTATGAAAAGCACAATTTATCTTGAACAGATGAACAATGTCTGTTTTACACTAACTGATCTTTTCTTCACTCTACTCGTTGCAATTTATCTTTTATGTTTTATGAGTCAATGATTCGCTTTAAACAAATTCTCATGTCAAAACAGGATGACATCAGCACACGTCTCTGAAGAATTTACAAATTTTTCAGAACTGGTACTCTTTCCTTATACATTCTAAATTGTAGCTTTTATGAGAATATGAACTAATATTATCTTTTATTACTATTTTATTCCCTAGATTCAAGAACACTATAATATCAGCAAAAAATACAATTCCAAGCTATTGATTCTACGAGATGTAAATGAAAGGTTTTCCATATAAGCTACATCAAAAGTTATAAAGTTCTGATGGTTTTATTTCTTTCAAAATACACTATTCCTATGGAAACAACATATTTGTCCTGTGGCATGGAGAGGTACTAAGGCAAATTTATCCCAGAATGGAAAAGAACTATTTCTTTATAAAAAAAAGCCTTAATGACTTTTATCACATTATTGCCAGTGTTCAATCCACATCTATTCATAGATTCATACCTTGCCTATGGGTATTTGGCAAATGATAGTTTTACATACATTGTTAAACTAAGCTGATTTAGTATTTCTAAACATTCCTCTTTTAATTATTTATGTTTCAGAAAAAAATGAATACTCCAAAAACTTCCAAAATATGATTGAGTGACAGTTACAGAGCCAAATATCCATTGTACTAAGGTGCTGACTTAATTCAAGAATAACAAAGTTGTTTAGTTTTTAATTTATTTCGTGAAGATTACATTTATTATTCTTCAGAATTATGGCAAATATTTGCTTGAAGGAGAAAGACTTTCTATCAGCTCGAGATCGATAGACTTCGTTGGTCTGTCCAGTATTTAAAAATACTTGAAATTAGTCTTCTGCATCTCAGTAAAGATCGATCAATCTGCTGTGTGTCAAGAGCAAGTTGTTTAAATCTTTTATAAATCAAGAAGTTGTCAATCACCTCAGCAAAAGAAAACTACTTAGTGACAATATGGATTTCATTCTGTAAGATTAACTGCTAACAGACTGATTGTAATATCACCCAGGATCAGTGAATCTATTGACAGGTTTTCATTTCTAGAGGAATAGCTTTACAGTTATCAATGTCTTTTGATAGGTTTTGAAACAAAGCTCTAAGCTGGCTAACTAGGGAATATCTGAAAATGCCTTCTAAATCATAAAACCCTTTCTCTCTGATATGTCTATAAATTTAGTTGTTGATGGGTAAAATTCTGAAGCACATAATATCAATGCCAGCATGCCCCAAGGATGTATTCTTTGCTTGATTCTGATTTTCAATGATCTTCCAAAGAATATTCTTAAATCATTTGTTGACATCTATGGCAACACTTTTAAAAATATTGCTGGCAAAGATCATGATGACTCTCTCTCTCTCTCTCTCTCTCTCTCTCTCTCTCTCTCTCTTCCAACCTGAATCACATAGTGCAATGAGAAAAAATAGCTTGTTACTTAACACATTTTAAACCCTATTTCTCCTTTTTAACTACCAATGCTCGGATTCCCGTTTTTGCTCGAGTTAAAATAAATGTCTCTCTCCTTGAGAAAGCCTCTTGCTTTGATAACCTCATAGGAATCAGTTTTATTCCAGACCTAAAAAATAGAAAACTTACACCAAATATGTTCCTAAGGTCATTTAGAAAAAAAAGTAATCATTCTACCACCCCAAAAGGACTTAACTTTGTACACAATCTTCTACTTGTATAAAATGTTCTTAGATTGAGTCTTGCTCTCTATCTCGAGAAGTGCACCACATAACTATCTTTCTTTGTAAAAGTGCAAAATTTACTTCGTAATCTAGTGGTGGAAAATCTCTTTTCTCACACAAGAGATATTTTTAGACTTTCATTAGTCTATCATTAGTTTCATGGTTGATGTTCGACTGCATTCCAATCTCTGGTCCTTCCTCTCTCGTAAAACATTTATAACAAAATATTAACTAGCTACAACATTTCCTTTCTTCGCCTGCATATCCAAACCAAATAAAACTTCTATAAACAATTTTTTTTTCAAAATATTCACATCTGTCGAGCAAAATACTACAGGATTGATTCCCAGCTGGCTACAACCTAATCATTTCATGCCCATTGTTAACAAACACTGGTCGAGCTGTTCTCTTGAGTAATCAAATTTTGCACATTTAAACCATTGTTTCCAATTCTCTCATCATCCAACTGTCAATAACTTAATTTTAAGCCTGGAGTAATATTTGGCCTTGGTACGTAGTAGTTCATTAGTACAAAAATCTTATTTTAATTTTAGTTGAATGCTTTTAATAATATTTCCAAGTGTTTGTCAAAAGACCCATAGCTATCGCAATAAACTATGCCAGCAAGAACGCATTTGATGTCATTTTGCATAATTTGATCAAATATAAAAAATAAATTTTGCTTTAAAATCAACTTTTAAATATTTTCTCTATTTTTAGTAATAAAGGTACAATTATTGCTATTTATAAATTTACTATTATTTTTACTTTTGTGTTAAGGTATTACTTTGCCCAAGATTTTTTAAAGTAAAAAGAACTAATAAACAAGAATAAATTTACAATGAAATTTCTCATACTTGCAATATTTTGTTTAAACATTATCTACTATACAAACATGGCAAAAAGTCTACATAAAATTTTAAAGGAAAAATGTGTATTTAATGATTTATAATTGAAATCGATTGAAATATGTATGCTAAATAATTACTAGATATTTTTAGTGAATAATTTAATTTAATTTCCGAGACCATATTGATAGCTATTTAAATATTTTTACTTCTGTTCATGAATGTTAGTATGAAAAAAGTGCAACACATATAATGATGTTTAAGCCTTGCTAGATAATTTCATTAATAGCTATATAGAAATCTCCATGTGAAATATATCAGTAAGAAATTCATTTAAATTGATATCTATATATTTATAGAACATATTCTCATTCTGAAAGTGATAAAAATAAACGAATTACTGAAACTCTCAAAAAAAGACATGAATATATTAATATAACTACAATATTATCTATAACTATAATACTTTTGCTTAAACAAACTAAACAACTTTTGACTAGTGAATTTTTTATTACTATGAGTCACTACTTATTATGCCAAAAGCTACTCAAGGATATTGATTAATGAGGAGATGAATGAAGACTATTAGAAGAATAAAATTTTAAGTATTTCTGGATATTAGGTTTGAAGACGACCATTTTGCAGTTTGCAAGCAGGAAGCCCTTAGAAAGAAACGCATGGAAATTCTACCAGACACTAGCAATACAGAGGAATAAAAGAAACTTCTTTGCAAAAAAAGTCTTACCAGAAAATGCGATGATCTTTTCATGTGATCTTTCAATTCTTTCAATATATCTTTACATGTCATGGCCAATGTCTATAACGTAGAGCCAACCTTCTTAAAAACGAGTATTTTGAAAAGAAAACTTGGAATCATCTTCAAGTGTAACAAAATTGGTCTCTTTTTCTTTATTTTCGTTTTTCTCTCGTTGTCTCTTCTACCTCTAACTTTTGTGTTTTTGTCTTGGGTACGTATCTTATAATTAAACAAGAAATAAAAAAAAATCTATTTACTATGTCAACAGATTAGTGTTTTCTTATTTAAATTATTTTAATTGTAAACAATATTAACTGTTCTTTTCTCAATCCTAGAACCTTAAGCATTATGTATCTATTTGGTACTTAGAAATATGAAACATTGAAAAAGTTAAACTAATGAAATACAAAATTGCAGACAATAAAATTAAAACTTACTGTCTTTAATTTATCATGCAATTTACATGAGTTCAGCTGGTAAAAGCAATTATTCATTTATTATTAATTTTATTGATTATGTAAGTATTAAACATCTTATTCCCTATCTATGATGTAATCTTTTGGGATTTTCGAACTGAGAATTAGACTGCTCTCAATCAACTTTTCATACCTAAAGGATGCTTGTATTTATGAAGACAATAAAATAAAGACAGGATTGAACTCTTTATCCCCAAATGACTTTAGCCACTTAGATAAATGATTTTATTCATGATGCCATTGTCCTGTGGGACACTCTAATAGTTGAATTCTGGCGCCTTGTACTAATGTTGATAATTATAATTTGTTTGCTAGATGCTCAGTCTTTCGGTAGTGTGCCTGCATCTTTGCTTTCTGACTGTAGGATCCTGACTATAGAGCTTTTATCTGTCTGTTAAAGTGATAATTAGACGATAACAGGTGGATTGATTCCTTTAATTGTCTAATTTTCCAGTGTGTTTTACTGTCTATTATCTGAACATCAGACGTTGATTATCTTTCCCCTCTATCTCTATGATTAGCAATAAAATATCTCAAAAATTACTGTTTTTTAATCTTTTTTCTATAAGTAGAACATTGTGTTACACTGTCTATTCATACTAATCAAACAGTGTGATTTTAGAGTTCGTATGCAAAGAGAAAAATGTGTTTTGCTTACAAAAAAGCCTAATACTTAATATTAAGGCAATAGTTTGATGAAAATTAGAATAAGGATTATAGATGTAATTTTTAGAATCATTATATCTAGACTTAATCTTTGTAAGGGGAGATAATTTGATGGAAAACTTTTCTTTTCAAGGAAATAAATTTTACCTGTTTCTTTACTTACCAACTTTTGCACATATGTGTAAAGCGTCCATTATAACATACTTAAGAATTTGTAAAGTAAATATCAGAGTTAAGAGAGGACAAAATATAAAATCGTTTCTTAGGATTAAGAAGCGACCTATGTATATGCTACTTTGAATATATGTTTTTTTTTTTCATTTTTAATATTATATATATATATATATATATATATATATATATATATATATATATATACGAGCAAACAGTTAAACGTTACTAAAAAAGGTGGATGAATAAAATAACACTTTCTGTGTTTAAATAATTCTCTTTAGCTTAGAAACTAACGATATTACAGTTAGAATATTGACATGAAAATATTGAGGAAATTGAAAATTAATATAAATCAAGTTAGAAAATGAAGGAGACGGAAAATTGTAAATACAAGCATCGGGTTGTTTATAATATTGTTTTACTGGATGAATATACATATGAGAATAAAATACACATCAAACAAAATTTTGTAGAAATAGAACGTTTAGAAAGACATGATGGAAAACAATTAAACTGCAACAAATAAACGAGAAATATAGAAGTTAATTAACTGAGTTAATAGCACATTAGCTTTTTTAAGGTCTTAAGGCTGATAGAGTCTTGCCTCGCGTTTTCAGATTATGGTCTAAAGAATGCAAGGCAAGAAGTTACCAGTCACTTTAATCAAGTTGCCAAACGTAAATTTATATAAGTTCTATCACCTATAGAGCTCTATAAATATACTAACTAGTATAGTTATAGTTATATATATATATATATATATATATATATATATATATATATATATATATATATATATATATATATATATATATATATATAGAGAGAGAGAGAGAGAGAGAGAGAGAGAGAGAGATACGAGCAAACAGTTAATAAAACATGTTAAAAAATACTTTGAAAAAGAGTTAAAAACATATTTAATCTGAAAAGGAAACACTTGATAAGTGAATAGTCCTTAATCCGCTGAGTTTTAACTCTTTTTCAAAGCGTTTTTAACTCTTTTTCAAAGTGTTTTTTAACATGTTTTGTTAACTGTTTGCTCGTATTATAAGCTCTATCTCCTATTTGGTTTTATCGAGCGTTTACACCTGGCTGAGATAACTTTGTAAATATTAATTCTTTAATATTTACAATTTACTTTAGTTTTATCACCTTGGATCATTTTGGTAAATTTAATTGTAATTTTTATTTTATATATATATATATATATATATATATATATATATATATATATATATATATATATATTTATATATATATATATACATACCAAAACCCCTGGTTTTGATAGAGAGAAGACTAAAAGTTGCTGCTATGGTTTCAAATGATCTGGAAATAGAGTATGATTATAAATATCTCCGGTATCGAATAAGCCTTAGACGCTGTGAAATTTACTTTATGTATGGAAACCAAAGAGGGAAGATATAAAATATAAGAAATATTTTGAATGAAGTCTCCCTTTGGTGTTATTTCAGATCATTTGAAACCATAGCAACAAGTTTAAATCTCCCCTCCATCAAGGCCAGAGGTTTTGAGGAAATATCATATATTTTATAATTCATATGAAAAACTAGGAAAACAAATGACTATGATTAAAACAGTATTAAAGGTGCAGTATCTTTCACCGTCAAAAATACTTTTATAGGTTTTCGAGGGGGCTGAAAACGAAAATAACGTTTAAAATTCCAGAAAACGTAGAATATGTATGATATGTAGAAATTATAATTTCAAATAGTGGAGATGCCTTTTCTATATTAATTTAACATAAAATAAACACCCACTTTATAGCCACCTTTTTGGCGAGGGGGTATTATTTTTTAGAGGTGGTGTTTATTTGTTAATTGTGGGCCTGGTAGACCAATGTAAAACCTACCTTTAAAAACTTAATTACTATAGGTTCGGGTGTGCTGAAAACGAATATCACATTTAAATTTTCCGCAAATAAGTATTTTATTCATTAAGCCATGTAATTCTTTATGTTATAAGTGGTGTCATTGTTTTACGTGCAAGCACACATATTTTTGCTTCGTACCCGGAAAAATACTTATTTGTAAAAAAAAGTTAAATGCAATATTCTTTTTCAGCACACACGGAAACCTATTGAAAACAAATTGTTAAGGTAAGTTTTGTGTTGGTTTACAAAGCCGCAATAAACGCACCCCCTAAAACATAGCAGATCAGTTGACCATAAAGTGGGTGCTCATTTTAAGTTAAATTAATATAGAGAAGTGATCCCCACATTTTGAAACTATAATTTCTATGTCTTGTAAACTACTAGTTTCTTGGAATTTTAAGCGTTATTTTTGTTTTCAGCACATTCGAAAACCTATAATAGTGGTTGTTTAAAGGTTTTATTGAGGGTGAAAAGATACTGCATATTTACCGAAACATTCTATGGCTGTAAAAAAGTGCCAAAAATTGGCTCTGAATAGTGGATGATCCCCTTAATGTGCGCCCTAAAGGGCAAATGTCACATAGCCCACTGCAACTACACAATTCAGGTCATTACCTTTCCACCAAACCTTCACTTGTTAAATTCTGATCAATAGTTTCTGAGCTTTTGAACTTATAAAATTGTCTAAAATGTGCTATACTTGTTTATTGTTATATAAACATGCTCACATCCTGCTGCTACAAATAGCCACTTGTTTCAATCAAACAACAGATATCATCAGGCAGCGACTTGACTATTCAAAAGTTCAATGAATAATGGATTTTTATTTTAGGTAGGAACTCTTTAAAAGTTGGAGTTAAAAAACTTAAAACACAGAACTTTAATTATAAGATGTAAAGAGGGAGGGGCAATTTAAATAAAGTTAAAAGATTATAATGGAGAGAGAGTGATTAAGAAGAGAAAAAAAAAAGAGATAGAGAAAGAAATAGAGAAAGAAAATATCTATCAACCTCGTTGAATTCATTAGTCCATTACTTTTGAATATAAAAAAACCCGAGTATATATATATATATATATATATATATATATATATATAGAGAGAGAGAGAGAGAGAGAGAGAGAGATGTTATTTATTTGTTTTTTGCTTTTGTGATACGTTTGGAATGAATTCAATTATTTATACAAAAGTGCACTTTTACCTAAATGCGAGTTGGGAATAATTATCCCTTTTACCAATTTGATACCCCCAAATGGGGAGCGGCATATATATAGTTGTTGTTTTGTTTTTTTAAGTACCATATAATATTATATTTAAAAATAGAAGACAATATATATATATATGCATAAAAATAAAATAAAAATACCAGCGATGGTTGACTTTATGTTGTCTTGAAAAAAGAAAAACCGTATGAATTTATGAAATGGTTAACGTTTCGTCCCTATTGCAGAGGACATCTTCAGGATATTAAAAGGAAAAATGTAAAAGAAAAAAAAACGATCATAGACCATACGAAAATGAAAAGGAAAGTGTTAGAATCCTACCCATATTGGGAAGGAAACTATGTGTGTATGGGAAGGTTGGGTTGTTCAATGTCTATATATACACTTTTAAAAATATGTTAAATAAATATGAACACTATGAACAATATGTTTTGTGTGATTAAAATATATACGGAAAAAGTTTTGGGGAAAACGTTAACTCAATTTTAATATAACAGATCGATAATAGACTTTACATTAGCGGTTGCTGATATTTTAAATAATTTAGTCTTCATTGATATTTTATTTCAGTGATAAAAATATGTCTTAAATTGCAAAGAATTTTTAACAGGTGTTTCTTTTTCTGGTCTTTTATCTACATCTTTACATTTAAATATGCCTTACTATTTATGAAAACTAATATAATCACATATATAGTCTGTCTTTCTCTTACTTTAGTTGAATACTGTTCGGACGGCTGAGTACAGTCGTCTGCCTGATTAGCATAAATAGGATTTATTCCTCATCATGTCATTTATCAGTTGGAATTGGACATTGGTAGATAGTTCGAAATTGAGTTAAATGTGACTCTTGTTCCAGAATTCGAATTATACGATTAGTTTGAAGAGTTATCTATATACTGATAATTCCACAAAGATGAAATGTATACTCTTATAAAAATAATTGTTATGAAATAAACATCTTTTCAGATTTATACCATCACTTTTCCAAACACTTCGCATATTCAATACTCGCATCAATCAACAGCAGAAGACTTTTGTCCCACTAGTTTGTATTTTCCTAGTATTTTTCGAAGGGAGGTAAATGTAGTCGAATACTTGTTTAGTGGATTTTTCCTAATTCATTTTTTCGATTCATTAGCTAGCATGCAGGTTTATGTCTGCAGTCAGTTTTGTAGTCCTACATTCTTGTTTTAGTTTCTACCTCATTCTATCGTGTTTCTTTCTTAAAGATTTCATTTTCTTGTTATTTCATTGGATTTATAGTTTATTTTCAGGATTCTCAAATGATAATTATTCCTGTGACAGTAAATCATTATAGGGTAACACATGTACATGCATTTTTTTCTTTTCTTTTGTCTTTCATCCCCAGAGCACAACTTAAAAAAATATTTTGTTTCCTAGCCTCTTCTAGTAAATGATTCTAATTGTGATATTTTCTATGTTATAACAAAAGCAGCTGCAGAATATTTGTTAAAGTGATACATTTTAAATGTTATAAAAAGAAAAGAATAGATTTAAACAAACACGTGGTAGCAATGCAATTATTGAAAGCTACAGGATAATCTTTAATCAGACTTATTAATGAAATTTACAAATAATTATCTTCCCTTTGGATATCTAATTAATGCACATGAACTTTCCTGAATCCAAAGACACTGGAAAACGGTATATGAAGGTTCTTTTCATCCGAATCAGAAACTGGCAAAAATAAACTCATCATAATTAATGTTCAATTAGTTAAAACAGCCAGCAGAAACTAATATTATTTTTTTCGTTTCTCCGTTTGTTCAGTCACATTTTTGCCTCTGGTATAAAATTTGGAGAAGTATGTTTCTTCCTATTTTATTTCTCATATTGAATTAAAAAGAGAGACGATTTTGCACTTGCACAGGTTTTTGTTTTCAAATGAATTTAAACATCATTTGCTTGTATTACTTCTCTTGTTGACTTATCAGCCGCAATACATCATGGAATAATGTATATCATTAGCTGCAATGTTTAAGGTTTTTCCCCCATGTTGTTGCTTCTATTTTTGCTTTTTTGCTATTTGCCTCTGAGCCAGTGTCAAAGTTTCCGAAGTGTTTTTCTTTGATTTTCCTGCCCAGGGGTTTTCACTTCTATAATTGATTTCAATCTGAGTGGGATTTCATCCTTAATTCAGTCGAGAAATGAAATAAAGTAAAATGAATAAATCCACTTAATGGAAAAGCTAAATTAGCTATTCAAACTGAACACAAATTATACATTCATTATAAGGCTTGCCAAACAGACTCCTCTAATTGCAGTTAAATTAGCATTAGAGGTATATTTTCAATAAATTACTAGTTAACAATAATGTATTTTAATTTGCAATATCTGCTAAGAACTTTTTACCATGGACAAGTTATAGATTTGGTAGAATCAAGGTTTTTAAATTATTCTTTGGGATAATTTAAAAAAAAACAATGCCCTTACATTATTATTATTTAATTTAAAATTTTTCTGATGATCAAAAGTAATTGTGATTTTTACTTTTTGGTACAATCCACTCTACTAAAATAACACACTATTTTACTCATAGATGGAGTGATTCTTGTTGCATATATGACTGTAATAAATTTAATAGTAATTGAAATCCACACATATTTTATAATCTATCACAAAATTCATAAAGCTAATAAAGCACTTCTACTGCATTTTACAGATAAAAAGCACAATAGTACTTATTCCCCCTGAATAAACTTTGAAGTATAAAAAAATGTTCTTTAAACCTTGAATTAACTTTTAAGGATCTTAACGTTCTTGAACGATCTAATCATAAAATAGTCCAAAGTTTCAGTAAAGATATTTAAACCTTTAAGTCAATGGTTCTGGATAAAAGTAAAACCTCAAAGCATTAAGTCAATTTTTATGAATCAAAAATATCTTGATATTTTTTTACGTTTACGGATCAAAGTAAAACCTTTAAACATTGAGCAAATTTTATAGATTAAAGTAAGACTTTCAAGTGCTGTGCGTTAAATCCTAACAAGACTGCGAGAACATTTGTAGATTAAATTTAAATTTTCAATTTTTTTAGTTAAATTCATGGATCAAATAAGATCTTAGCATTTGCTTTTAACTTGTGAGGATGACATTTTCAAGTAATGACTTCAAGCCTTAAGTAAACTCTTATAGATCAAAGCCACATCTTTAAACGTTGAATCAACTTTTGTGGATCAATGAATGATTTTCATACTCTAAGAGGTGTATTGTCTGAAACAGTTTGGTTCATTTTTAACTTTAATAAAGTATGAAGCTACTTCTTTACATCATTTTTTACATCATTAGTTTATTTCAAGTTCTCCTCTAAAGATACTTCTCTTATAAGAATGATATTATTGTCATATAGCTCATATTATCTCTTAAGTAAAGTAAAAATGTGTATGACAACCTGAGGTTTATTTGTTAGCTTTATGCCAAGTAGCACTAAAATTAAAATTCTTTTATTGTCTTATTGTTTAACATTTACTCTGAACTGATAGAGCTCAACAGATCGATGAAGATAGGTGGAGAAAGAGAAGGAGAGGAGAAGAGGCAACATATAAGAAGAGGAAAGAAGTAGGAAAGCATTAGGAAATTTTGTTTTCTTTATGAAAAATATTCCATTTATTTTATATCAATAAAATGAAGTATCCATATTTAGTTTAGTGCAGTTATAAAAATAAGACAAAGAAGATACTATCTTTACAGTAATAGTTAATACCTATCACCCAAATGCAAAAAAGACATGCTTGCATATGTAAGAATCGAGATTGTTATATATGTTTTACATTTTTTACATACAAGCTGCTCCCACCTACCATTGCCCGGGAGTTTAGCTGACTTTGTTTTGATAATACATGATGAATATAAAATATACTTAAAGCCAGAAAATAGAAACTAACACAGTAATTCATACTAATGGTTGTTTTTCTAAAAACTGAAATGCATTATCCTACATTTCATTTAATTCAATAAAATTGCTAACTTGCATGATAAGAAACAGAAATGCATTATAGTGAAATTATTCTTTTTAATTAAATATGTATTTGTAAATAAAATATTTTTTTCTGAATTCGATATCGGAAAGAATTGATTTATTTCAATAAATAATTTATAAGCATTATACATTTTCGATTTAAAGGATATATAAAATAACTTCTCATTGAATTCGAACCAGAAAACTTTCATTTAACAGCCGAACACATTTACAATTGTACCATGAACTATAAAAGTTCAATGAAATAGCTTAATTCAATATTTATTGTTGTGTACATGTTTGTGTTCCCCAAAAACGTTTTTAGTGTTCTAAGGAAGACAGACAAACATTTAGTGTAATATTTATTGTACAGTCGTATCAAAAAATTAAATAAGTATAATTTAATTATTTTTTAAATAAACAAAGGAAATAACCTTCTGAATCTCAGAAACTCATTTTCCCACCCTCGAACTGTAAGGCTCTCAAATTAAATACTTAAATTTCTATAAGTATACAATTTTGCCGTGAAAGATATCTGTTAAAAAGTTCAATATAATAGTTAATGTTAACTAAGTCTTTTGTTAATCTATATTCTGTGCGTGTCTGAAGTTATAGTTATTTTGGATAATTTTTCTTTTTTATTGACGACGTAAGCAGCCGATTCTGTAAAGATGATTAATGAAAAATGGCTCCACTTTAACACTTTTCCAAGCTTGATTGAGTATTATTTAAAAAAAAAAAAAACTAGAAATAAAAAATATTTGGAAAAAACATGGTTCTAAAAAAGAAGGAAAATTGGCTATTCAGAATGAAATATAGATGTTGTAGAACAGAAGATATCAATGATAATCCCTGAAAATCAGACTGACTACTCTTTATATATGAGATTTCAGATTGTTGTCCCTACATTAACTGTTTTTCAGAACGTTTTAGCCTTTGTATAACTAGCCCTCATATTTTTTAATAGCGAGTAATGTTAGAATTTTTGCATAAATAAATGTAACAAATATGATTGAAGTTGAACGCATGTAGCACAGATTCTATAGTTGGTAACAATTATCCACTTGCACTAATTGTTGCTGGCCTTAAAAATAAATCAAATGTAACTGATTAGACTCTTTTTCATGTGTAACACCTATGTTATACATTTCATAAGAATCTTTTTGTTTTAACATTAATAATAGTTGTATTATAAGTCATAGTAGTAGTCACAGTTTATCCACCTCAAAGTCACAGCTGACAATTCAAGGATGCTCAAAGGAAAATTTGTGCAAATCCAACGATCTGTTTTGAATATGGTACGTGTTCTGTTTGGTATTATTATTAGTAGTGATAGTACTACTACTCCCCTAAAAAAAAAAAATCAAACTATATGAAACTGTAACTAAAACATCTTGAGTAGCCTGCGGATGTTGATATACCATTTGTTTTCTGATGACATCAAACATTACAATATGATGTCAGAACATGAACATTCACATCGTTGCTATCTATTATTATACTAAAGCTGAGTTAATAAACTGTTTAACAAATTTTTATATATATTTTAATCACACAAAGTAAATGTTAAAATATTCTTAGCTACTGGGATTGAGGTATATTTGGAGAAACTATTTTAGTTTTCTAATTAGGCATACTTTGAATTTTTTTTTTAAAGTACAATTTCACCCAAAACAAGGCACATTGCCGCTTTGATGTAGAGGCTACTATCAGGGACATAAGCTACAGGGGTACTATGTGGGGAGTTGGGCAGCAAGCATGCTTGTTCACGTTACACTTGAACTTCTGCATGCCAGTACAGTTGGGGAAGCAGGGACCAGGAAGGGAATTCCAAAGTCTAACGGTTCTGGGAAAGAAACTACTGGAGTAGAAGGCTCTCTTGCATCTATGGATCTCTACTGTGAAGGGGTAGGATTTAACTGCTTGTTGGGTTTGTCAGGGGTATTTACGTCGAGGAGATACAAGTGCTTGCAGTTCGTCGGAGCATTCACCATTAAAATACTTGTAGAACAGGCAGAGTGATGCAAAATTTCATCGATAAGACAGAGGTTTAGCTTAGATGACAGTCCAGGACCTATCAGGTTGGCGACTCTCTTTTAAACCTTGTCTAGGAGCGAGAGACTAGTAGCAGATGTACCAACCCAAATATGACAACAATACTCCATACATGGGCGAATGGTGGCCTTATAGAGGTACAGTATACTTTCGGGCGTTAGTAGCTTTAGTATGGTAGAGAGAGCCTACCTTCTTCGCAACGGTCCTGGCAAGACTCTCAATGTAATTATTCCAATTCATGTTTCCTGTGAACATTAGGCCGAGGAGTATAAAAGATGTACTTTCATATAAAGAGTCTTTGGCCATTACTATTGGTGGTAGAGAAGGTTTCTTGTAATTATTGAAAGAAACAAATTTAGTCTTGGCAGCATTGAATATAACCATCCATTTTTGTCCCCATTCCACTACAGATTGGAAGTCATCCTCTAGTGTTTCTGCCATTTTCTTAGATATGTGTTCATTTGTTTTCCTGTCATGTCTATTATAGAGCGTGGTGTCATCAGCATATATACCCATCTCAGAAACAATTTTGTCAGGGAGGTCATTTATATCATATTGTTTAGATGTATAACCGTCGAAGACAACCTGTATTTTTCTCTTATCTAAGAAGGATTTAATTATGTTAAGTATTCGTCCAGTGATACTGTATGATATGATTTTCCTGAGAAGACGTTCATGCCATACTCTTTCAAAAGCCTTAGATATATCTAGAGCTACTGCTCTACCCTCCCCTGCGTTGTCAAGTGAATGGTATACACGTTCAATGATTACAATTAGGATATCTGCTGTGGAACGGGCTTGCCTAAATCAATATTGTTGGTTGGTCAGAAGTTTAGCATCTGTAAGGTGATGAACTAGAGCTTAGTTAATTATGGACTAATATATTTTGGTGAAAAGTGGGAGGAGGCTAATGGGGCGATAATTTAATGGGTTAGTTCTTTCGCCAGAATTCTTGAAAACTGATGCCACAGAAGTAGTTTTCCAGCAGTCAGTAAAGCAAGATTCATTAAGGCATTTGATGTAAAGTTTGGAGAGAACTGGGGCTACTTTGGCTGAGCACTTTTTTAATAGCACAGCCGGGATGAGATCAGGTCCACATGCTTTTGATGTGTCAAGATTTTTTATGATAGCATGCACCTGAGCAGGGGTTATTTTCAGATCGTCTAGTGTGGCATCTATCCGCAAAGGAAAGTCAGGGAGGAGGTGGTTAGCAGGGTCCAGTGTGGAGTTAGAGGCAAACCGACTTGCAAGCATGTTAGCCTTCTCGGTTGCTGAGCAAACAATTTCATGATTGTTGGATGGTGGGGGAATTGTTGGTCGCCTATTATTTACTACACTGTTGTAGATTTTCCAGAAATCACAGGTTCCTAATTTCTGTGCTTCGATGCGTTTTTTGGTGGTTTCAATAAATTCTCTCTTAGCTGTTGCTATTTATTTCTTACAGTTATTTCTGGCTTCTATATACTTCTCTCTGTTTGAACTGGACTTATGTCGGTTAAATCTGTCGTATGCATGCTGCCTTTGCACAGTGGCAGCTGCACAAGTAGAAGTAAACCATTGGGGAGAGTGTGGCTTGCTATAAAATTTCCGCATGGGAAAATGTGCTTCAATTGCTGTTTTGAACCATTCATTTGCACACTGTCTCTGATGAGACCCCTGATGAGACCCCTGATGGCTTCCCAGTCAGCCTTTTTATAATATCTCGTTGTTTTGAGCAATGGGTTTTTAGTTTGAGCTCTAGAGTTTAGGGCGATTTCAATCATTATCGTTGCATGATCAGCGTTCGCAATCATCGGGAACTGTGGTCAGAAACAGATCTAGAAGTGATGCGTGTTGTTCTTGCTGGTCTGGGAAACGGGTTGGAAATGTAACCATCTTTGATAGGGAATGAGATATAGAGAAGTTATGTGTTGTGCTACCAGCTGCGTCTGTGTAAGCAGAGAATCCAACCCAGTTGCTGTGGTGGACATTGAAGTCACGAAATACATGTACTTGTGCGCTAGTGTCGAGGGAAAGTGCTGTATCTATACTGTCAGAGACTTTGTTTATTAGGGTGCAGTCCTGGGTCGAGGGAGAGCGGTAGAGCGGTAGAAAAAAAAAGTAGCTACTATTGTTGCATCTTAAGTTTAAAGCACATAAAGGCTTGATCGTCCGATTCTAGTTTCACTAGCCAAGGGGAGAGTGTTTCGAATATAGACTCCAAGTCATCTATCTCTTACAAAGTTTCTGTCCGTTAACTTCCCTCTATCATTCTATGCAGTGTGGCTCCTCATCCTATTTATACAGCTTCTATCCCTCTCGTTTCCATCTTTTTCTCTTTCCTTCTATATATCTATTTATTTACAGCCAAAGTTTATACAAATAGCTACAAATTAGACAATTGGAATCTTTCATTATAAACAATAGAGAATATCACTAAAAATATTAATAATATTTGACACAGCCGGAAAAAGAGCAAGAAAGAGTAACTAAGTAAACTAAGTGGACGAGTATAGTCGAGGGAAACCTGAAGGCTCCCTTTTCATTAACATCTACTCTGAAGTGTAGAAGAGAGTGCTAATCCAGTCCCAGAATTACTTGAACTTGCTGAATGTTTAGGAGGCATTATGTATCATTTCTCAAGCGTTTGCTATGACTTGACTAAGATTTAAACCATGGTCTCTTGACTCATTAGCGAAAATTCTTACCATTATGCAAAATGCGTCTGTTAAGAAACAGAGAGGAGAACATAGCAAACAAAAAGAGACTTATTTTGAATTTTCTTTATGTAATTTAAAAAAAAATAGTTTTGCAAACTCACTTTTTTCTGATTCCAAAAATCTAACCTGAGCTCAATGAGCGTGATCCAACGAGTAACATTTTTTCTAATAGGTCTGTATAGATATATGTCTGTGTCTTTGTGATTGTGCTTACACACACGCGCGCGCGCGTTTTTAATTTACTATTAATAAAAATTAAATATAATAACGATATAGGTGATCTGAATATAGTAACAATATCGGTGAATTCTTCCAGGTAATATTTTACTTTGGTGTATAAATGGCTCTGGAAGAGGTAGCACCTTTGTAGCTCGGCTGCTAAACTCTGCTGAGGTGGACGAGTGTCACTGGTTCTCAATCAATCTCTCACATACGTCTCCAGGTTTCCATACTCTGGTTCCTTGCTTCAGCGGGCAAGCTAAACCATGTGAGGGGCGCCACTATATTGTGGCTAGCTGTTGGCCAGGGGAAACAACCTTTATAAAAAATTCAGAGTGTAGCCCCACAGGCAGGTCGGTGTGGTATTTCCCACTGTCTCTGGCAGTTACTGCGGTTTAGTTAGGCGCAGACGTACTGGTCCTACCATTCCTCTGGAGTACACTAGCAAGATCAGAGAAGGAGATATTGATACTTGGGCAACTCAACTTCTCTATACCAATGCTAAGACTTGCGCCTTGGAGAGACAATTTTCAATTCACTTGTGCCAGCGATGAATGATGTCTTTGCATGGGTGTCTGAAGCATACTTTGTCATACAACGGTCATTCCAAAAGTAAAGCCACCTATGTTTTAAACTCAAAAACTTGAAGAACAACAAAGGCAGGAGTGATACCATTAAAGCAAGCGACCTTTTGTGCTGTAGAATTTATTTTATACATAGTCATCACTATTCTTAATGCACTTTTCCCAAGAATTCAATGATGCAACTCTGCTTCTGATGCACACCCCTGGCAGGGGTTGCTTTCTTAGAATCTCACACCGTAAATATCTGCAACATACAGATGAAACTTGCAGATCATTGATGCATAAGTTCATTCATCATAACAATACAAGTTGCAATCACCTTTGTTCCATTTGAGCGGATAAAAAATAGGAGGCATTACTTTTGGAATGCCCCTCGTATTCTACAAAAGTTCAAAGCTGGAACCGATACACAGAATATCAAGATTTTATCAATAAGTTCTTCTTTAGGAAAAATATCTCAGAGCATGCCACTAATTAGCATAGCCAATCAATGGCAAGAGATTATTATTACACTTATATTCCAATAATGGCAAAAACGTATGTATTGCACGCTATTATTATCTACGTTCTCTTAAAGATATTCTCTCATAATTAGCATTTTAATTGGTCTCATTTCAAGAGCAGGGATCCTCGTTTATAATTTGCACCAGACGATTTGATCAATAATGAAAGTGAAAAATTACTTATCATACATCAAAGATGAAGAGAATCGTGACGTGTTGTGATGCCAGCGTTATATTACCTTTTGAAGAAGACTGCTTCCCCTGCGGCTTCTGTCATCAGTTCCGTATGTTCGGCTCAAGATTGCAACTTGGTTGGTGCCATCCAAAGTCTGCAAGGCAGGGTTTCTTGTGGCTTTATTATTAACATTCTGACTCTGCCTATTGCCATTCCACTTAGAATGTAAGTAATTCAATTACATAACTTACGCGGCGTTCTCTATTTGATCAGGACTGGCAAAACACCTGCAAGTTTGAAAAGTTTATTACAGTCACGTGCTGTTCGAAAGATCTCTAGAATCTTTGATTTTTCATCAATGTGAGATAATTCAGAACAAATAAAATATTCTTAGCATTTATCGTTTATAAAGGTTTTTAGTAGATACATTTGTTTTGTTTATAGAAATGTACTTAAAATCTCTATCCCCTCTCTCTTTTCCTTATTCCATTTCCTCTCTCTCTCTCTCTCTCTCTCTCTCTCTCTCTCTCTCTCTCTCTCTCTCTCTCTCTCTCTCTCTCTCTACCGCTGTTTCATCTGGACTTTAACGAATACAACTTCATTGAAGGTTTTGATATGTTTAATTTTAACTGACTTTTTGCAGTTCACTACAATCAATTCACACTTCAGATTCTAGACTTGTACCTTACGGAATGCGACTTATTTATTTAATCAATTGATTAATCAATTATTTGAATTTTTTTAAATTACTCTTTTATTTTCTTTAAATCAATGTCTTTTAATTCACAATTTTTTTTGTGTGTATATTTACAAATTTATGCTTATCAGTGAAACATTTTTACTAATGTGCATCGTCTTTTTTCTTTATTATAATTCCTTGTTTGAATGTTTGATGGATTAATAAGTATTGTAGTTTATTCAATTTTTATTTTCTGCATCAGTTTTTCTTATTAATTAATTGCTCTATTTATTGAGCTTTCTATTTTCTCGATAGGTTCTAATATAAAGAAAAAAAAATTTTGTAATCTAATATATAAAAGCCTATATGTCTGCCTGTCTCCATATTTTCAAACTCTATCTCTACCGAAACTGAAAGTCGCAGTCCTGTGCTAGGGGCCTTAAATGATTGGATTTATTATGGACGGTTCTTTTAGGGCTTTAGCCAGTTATTATATAGTTTTTAAAAGGTCAAAAATGGGTTAAAATACAAAAAAAAATCGTTATTTTATACACTCATCTTAGTTTATTTTTAATTTTTAATCGGTTTATATGCGTGTCACGTTGGTACACTGATAACGTCACAAGCTTTGCATGCTACAGTTTTGCTTTCGGTTTCGATTCTAGCTTGGTACGTAACTGGTACATGCGACGCCACCACATATTATCTGTTTTCAACTGTTTCACGACTGTGCATGTACGGTTGTAAAACCTAGTGTTTAGTATGAGTTGGTTTTAAAACACTCTTTGAAAGCCATATCAAAACGTGTCTAATGGTTATCATACTTGACTCATTGTTTTTAGGATTCGGTTTCGAGATCAGTCCGAGTATTTTTATTTTTACTTGTAATAAGTGAACTGTTTAGAAAAACATAATACTTGTACATGTCTCAGTTTTTGTATAAATTAAACTATAATATTTATGCGTATTTTACGACCGGGCAACACCGTACTGCCTGCTAGTATTCTATACAAGTGAGAATGTGTGTGAGGACATCTCAATCTATATATTCAACGAATTTTTTTATCTACAGACTTGAAATTCGGAATATAATATATTCAAACATGTGGAAAACTTTTTAATCCGTTTTCATCCGGAGAAAAGGGCTGCTAAGGGATCAAAAGTGAAAAATTGGTACATGGGGGAAGAGATCATAGGATTTTCATCTGTTTTCAACTGTTTCACGTATGCGCGATCGTGAAATATGACAGCTTCCTTATGTTATGTATTGGTTTGAAAACACTCTTTGAAAGTCATGTCAAGCTGGTGTAATGTTCTTTAGGTTTTGGTTTCGATCTCAGCTCGAGTATTTTTTTAAGAAGTGCTTATAAAAAAGATAATACTCGCATGCACGTGTTTAAGTTTTTGTTCGTTTTTTTTTTTTTTTTAAAAAGAATTTTACGTTACCTTTAATACCTATGGTATTTCTGTTTATGATAAATGAGAATTCTGCATTAATAAAAGAAGTAATATTTATGCGTATTTTACGACCAGGAAACGCCAGGCATATATATATATATATATATATATATATATATATATATATATATATATATATATATATATATATATATATATATATAATCAGTTAATAGAGCTGAGTTTTTATTTTAAACACTTATTTTATTAATTATATTTTTTCTCAATACAGTAAAGTGCAATCCTTCCTAAAGCTTAACGAATAGCTGCGATCTCCGAGGAGGATTTCATCGAGACCAGACAGTCCTGAAGCATGATTTCTATTCGAAACTCGCTTATCACCATCAACAAAAACTTTAAAATAATACATTTAAATAAACAGGTTTTAACCTAAATGATATAAGTCCATCATGTTTAAACTTTATACTACAATTAACTGTCATAATATGCATAGAAAAAATGATATGAGAATAATGAGATGGGTATAAAGTCTTAAAAGTAAGCTTCGCTCGTTTGACTTCAGAGGAAGAGTAAATCTGGAAGTTTACAGAGATATGCGCATAAGGGTAGACTTTTACGGTATGACTACATTGAAGGAATGGATAACATTTCTTGTGTTAGTAGATGTAGAATAGTTGAAGTAGTAGGTTCAGTTCACGGAGGAAGGGCAAAGACATATGCAAGAAAGTGATAAGGATGGATTTGAAAGATAGCGAGATAAATAAAGACTTGGTTAGTGGTAGGTTACTTTGGAAGTCAATTTTCTCTTCGCTGCAACCTCTATCTCACAGAACAGATGCTGCTTTATCGTTATTTTCATGGAAAGTGTTCGACTGAGCTTCAATCTATGTTCCCCTCTCGCCAAACTTTCACAAGAAACACTAGACTAGCTGAAAACATTATCAATAATTTTCCACACTCTTTATCTGTGCCTAAACCTAAACATAGATTCCATGATCAAAGCTTCTTTCTTAGAACTGCACGCCTGTGGAATTGTCTTCCGTTTTCCTGCTTTCCAGCTGTCTATAATATGGTTGTCTTCAAGTCCAACGTGAACAAGTTTCTGATGAGCCGTTCCATATAAGTTAACAAATTTACCGAACTTCCATTACTATCGATTACTATATTGTCCTTTTGACTACTCTACACTCTTTAACCCTTATCCTTGAGTGGTCTATCGGCCTTGATAAGTGGTGACGCCTATGTAAAAAAAACAAAAAAAAATGTATATATATATATATATTAGTGATGGGACGATTCAAATATTTTTCCGATACAATTACCGATTCTGATTCCGATTTTTTATAAATCTCTAAATATTTAACTATAAATGTCTTATTTTGTCCCGAGTACCATAAAAACAGATCTTAAATGTGCCTATATTTTCTCAAACATAAAAACACATTTGTGAGGAGGTGATTTAGAGATTTTAGTCATACTGAAAGCTTAAATCAATAAATATTTATTATTTTATTATTACTACAAGCATTGGAATATGTCTCTTAGACTAAAATCAAATAAAAAAGATAAATTTAAGGAATCGGTTTTGTGCACCGGAAAATAGGCTCAAATTTTTCCGATTCCGATACCCCAAGAAGCTCAGATTGTTTCGATTCCCGATTCCGATAATCGTCCCAACACTAATATATATATATATATATATATATATATATATATATATATATATATACATATATATATATATATATATATGATTCTCAGTTAATATGATTCAGGGGTAAGACATCCAATGAATATAATGAGGTTCATGCAAGAGTGCTCAATACCAAGGAAAAGCATGATATACTTTTTATTTTTATTTTTACATACACTTTTAGGTATCGCTACACATTTATGAGTAGATTTCAGTCAACTAGTTATCATAACCTAGACATAATCAGACGATGCTTTTACAAACGTCCAGCAATATCGCCTGATGATGTTTCTAGTTAGTTATAACTAGTTGACTGAAACATAGTCTGAATGTGTAGCGACATCTAAATGTTCATGTAAAAATAAATAAAAAGTATATATATATATATACTAGCAAAAGTACCCGTCGTTGACTTGGTTCAAAAACAGCCTACAGAAAATGGACTCTCATTTATGAAAGTATGATAGCTTATGAAAAGGAAGGGTTGTAAATTTGGGTTGAATTTGGGGGTATCAAAACCAAAGCAAAATATGATGAAAGTAAAAATAAAATAGATAAAACCCATAATTTATTATACCATACCTGTTCACACTGAAACACTTATCACAATATTCTGTGGATCTATATTAAAAAACATTGTTAAACTTTGTGACACATTTCCATTCTATGGAGGTCAGGTGCGAACGAACACCCCATAATTTTATTATACCATATTTCTTCAAACTGAAACATAATTATCAAAATATACTTACGCAAATACATATGAAAAGTCTTTATTAAGGTTTGTGCCTATTTCCATTCTATGGAGGCCAGACACGAACGCAGACCCCACAATTTTATTATACCATCCCTATTTAAGTTAAAACATACTTATCAAAGTATTCTTATGTACATCTATATCAAAAACACTTGTAAACGTTTTTTTTATTTTATTTTAAATTTTTTATTACTTTATGGAACAGGCGCAAACACAGGCCTCACAATTTTAATGAACCACGGTTCTGCCAGATCTGTCTTCAAGTCCAATGTGAACAAGTTTCTGATGAGCCGTTCCACTTAAGTTAACAAATTTACCGAACTTCCATTACTATCGATTACTATATTGTCCTTTTGACTACTCTACACTCTTTAACCCTTATCCTTGAGTGGCCTATCGGCCTTGATAACTGGTGACGCCTATGTAAAAAAAAAAAAAAAAAATTTCTTGAAGCCGTTCAACATCTGCATGTTTGTAAAGCGTACGTTAAACCGAATATAATGATGATGATAATTGTTGTGGGGACATACACACCCTTATAATTACTAAGATGGACTTATCCATTAGCCATATAAGCAGCAAGTATAGACCGCTCAATGAGAGCTATCCGGATGTCGTACAGAGACGACTCCCCACGGACTTACTAATCTTCCTGTATCACTAACCCTGTACTGGGTATAAGTGTTCTTCGTATTCTCACCAGTCGTGTTTTCCTACTTTCACCTTTCCCAACTCCAATACAATAATGAATCGCCAAAAAGTATGTAATTGCAATACTCATAAGCATAAATAAACATATTTTCCTATACAATCCAAAATAAAAATACAAATGAAAATACTCAGAGTCTGATTTCCAGTTTAGCGAATCAATATTTTGCAAATTATTTCAAGTTAACTCTCTTATCATCAGATCAGAAATGCAGCTAACGATTGTGTAAACATTGCTTGTTTGAACTACGCATAGTAAAGAAACTCTTTCAGAAGATGTCCATTGTCTCTCTGGGAGAAGCAACCGAACAACAACTTATGACTATGGACAAAAATCTAATTAAAATCTCTTCGCCTCCTTATAAACAAAAACAGAAAAAATAATCAAATGAATATCAAATATTTGTTTCTTTTTCTTTTTCATCATTTGCGATTGCAGAAAGAAAAGCCATTGGTACTCATCTCGGCCATTCACCATTTTTTCCTGCCGATGAAACACTTGAGTAGCCACTCCAAACAAAATACAATAACTGATTAGACATCATGACTTCTTTTTATTCATTCTATTTTTCTTTGGAATGAAGGCAAAAAGAAATAACAATTTTCATTTACTTGCTACCCTTATTTGTCTTATTTAAAAGGAGATGAATGATGGTTATGTATGTATGTATGTATGGTTATGTATGTATGTATGTATGTATGTATGTATGTATGTATGTATGTACGGCATAATCATGTTGACACAAGTTAAGCAACGTTGAGCCTGGCTATTACCAGATGGATGACCATTTGAGAATTCTAGGCGCTGTATGTGCTTTCCGCTTATCTCGGCATTGTTTCCAATCGTCCTGAACCTCCACTTGCTACTGGTATTCAATAATGTCGACTCAGGAGAGGTGCGGTTTGAGACTGCGCAGCTCTTGCCACAAAAATTTCATGTGGAATCACCCTTACAGTGGGTATCCATAGTCTGTCAAAACTAAAGGAAGCCTTTTTGTATGTAATGTATGTCTATCTCTCTATCACTCTCTCTCTCTCTCTCTTTATATATATATATATATATATATATATATATATATATATATTACTTGAGATTATAGTTTAACGAGGTTAATACAAAAGTGCGCAATACCGAAGTGGAGCAGGGTATATTCTTTATTTGTTTTTGCATAAGCAGTAATACACAATCATGAGCATGTTTCGGTCAGCTAGTTACCAGTAACTAGGCGATATAGTTTATACGAAAGCAAAGTTTGCAATGAAAATATCATGTCTTACTTGTCACAGGGAGTCAATATCAGGAGGTTCCGTTAAATGTTGTAAAAAATAAGATTTGGTTGTATGTAAATAAGACCGAATAGGATTGTGGATTTGAGATTGTGTTAAGGTATTGGTATGATTGGGAAAGGATGAGGGATTAAAGATCGAGATCGAGATAATGGAAGACTAGAAAGAATAGTATTGGTATGCGTGTATGATGGCCGTTCTAAATCTAAAACATACTAGGGTGTATAGGTTCAATCAGTAGAGGAATGTGAATTTGACATATCTATGCTTAAAGTGGTTTCAGATTTAATCGGAGTTATTCAATTATAAAAATGCTTTTGATTTGACTAGAATTTTTATGTGGTCAGAAAATGTACAACTTACGTTGCCCTCGATTTTTTTTAATGAAAACAAAACTATACTTTTCCTTTTTGTAAAATATGATAAAATATAAGTAAAGAACACTTTACAAATGCAGTAGAAAGAGTCGTACTTTAATCGAGATCATCGTATGTTTCTATGCAGTGGAGAAGTATATTCTAATATAATGTATATATGATATATACACGAGGTATATTCTAAATATAGTGTAGAATAGGAAGACAAGGTGTCATCCTAACATTCAAAACAAGTTTATCAAATCATCTTCGTTAACGTAATAATAACAAAGTATTGAAAAAGTGGCATATGTCAGTACTGGAATAAGTGTTCTTTTATGAGGAAAGAAATAATGTCTTTTTGTAGTCTACATTTCATTGTAGAAAACCTACTATTGATTTTATTAAATTATTTTTATATATAGTGGCTTGAATTAAAGTTTAAAAAAAACAAAGTCAAGTATCATGGTTCAGTTGTGCTCTAAAGAGAAATATTCATTCGAACGCGCCCCTGTTATATCGAAGAACCCACTGTTGATTTTGTATGATGGGCCTTCTTATTGTGTGGTAATAAAACTTCTCAAATACACTTGTGATAGAAGGCTGTATAAGGTCTCCACTTTGGTCTAAATTACCTGTTTCTTCTTTCATCAGATTTTTTTAATTATCGATATTATCGGAGACATTCTGATACAAAACCTATCTAAGACCACTGCCAAATACATAAAATACATTTCTGTGAAACTTCAAAACGTCAGCCCAGCCGTTTCGGAACTTGTAGGGAACTCACTAACACACACACAGGGTTCATTTTATATAACAATAGAGATATTGATAAATATACATTGGTCTTTATTATCAAGTGAAGAATGGGATTCGAACTAGGAGAGCCCTTTTGGCAAATAAACCATTTTGTTATTTTTTTAATCGTTAAAAAGAAATATTCAGAATTTCCTAAGCAATACATAAAAAGTGGCAGTTTTATGAAATTTAACTTCTGATGAGATATTTATGCACAAATACAATAACGTTTTGTTTTTAAGATAACTTTATTGTTAAACACGACTCTATTTAATTTTTATCAAAGTATTTCAAGTAAAGAGACAAAAAATAAAATTAAGGTTACCAAGGCACAGCAGAGACTATCACTTTCGGTTATCTCCTAGAAGCTTTGAGCCACCTTCCTTATATGAGGATTTCGAGTAAGTAGCACTATCATTAAATAAGATATCGCTTCATAATCTGAACATGTACATTACTTTTAATCTGTGTTCCTCAATAATTTAACAGAACAAGTCAGAGAATTGGAAAGAAGGTTTTGTTTGTTTTTCTTCTTATTTCTTCTTGTTATTACTCTGGTGTTCCCAGTGAACTGCTTGTCTCTTCTTGATCATGTAGCAAAGTCTGTTGCTGTTGGCTTCATAAGAGAATCCGTGGTTGGGTGTACGTGGAAGACGGATGGGGACAAACAAGTTCAGACTTTCCTACAGGTGAGACAAGACCTATACAAGATCAAGTATGTTCTGCCGGTTGGGATACTGAACTGACCACATGTCAGCCGCTGGTGGCTGTACAAAGCTTAATTGTACTACTTTTCGACTGCAACTTAACAAAACATGATTAATAACAAACAGCTCGCTTTTTCCCATCTTCTTGTTTTCCTTTCTTTTTATAGGATTCAATGCTCAGGATCAGGGAGCTTCAAACACGAATAATTAGCACTGAATGGCTCCTTCTGACTGACTTGAGTCGTTTGTTAACACAAGAATAATAATAAACAACCAATTGGGAAGAAATAGTAAAGAAAAAAAAAGGAAATGAAAACAAAAAGAAACAAAAATGAAATATGTATTCATGCCCTAAAATACATTAGTTAAGAATAATTGCTTGGAGAGGAAAAAAAAAAACTCCTGAGAAAAAGACACCTGATAAAAATAGGCAAAGTTGATAATTTAAAAATATTTCTGATTAGTTGAGGTGATTAACAAATGCTGGTTCTCATGAATCTTTATAGAATCAACATATAAACAAAAAATAATTAATTATATGTTGAGATCCTATTAAAACCAATAAACAGTCAGTTTTTGTTTCTTTCTACAAAAATATTACTTTTAAGAATCTAAAATTGTAATATCAAAACAGGCGATAAAAAGGTGTTTACATCTGACTAATTGAACTAATTAATTATTCAGCTGATCTCATTAAAACAGCCATTTCTTTATCTTATTTGGATAAAAATATTACTTTTAAGAATTTAAAATTGTGATAAAAATGAAGTTGTTATATTTAACTAATTGAAATAATTTATTATTTCTTCGGATCTTATTAATACCAATTGGATTTTTTCTCCTAAAAATATTTGGAAGAATCTAAAATTATAATGTCGATGAAAGTCAAATATTGATCTGAAATTAAATAAAGACAAACTAATACTTTTTATTTATATTTTTATTTCTATTTATAATTAATGATATTTTTATTTATAATTAATGATATTTTTATTTTTATTTATAAAATTGAATCTCTTTGAAATTTTTCAATATGAGGATTTTATTTCTTTTGTCTTGATCATGTTTAGTATAGACGTGTATGCTTGAACCTATGCAAAAATTAGTTGCTTTTAAAATGCACCTTTGATGAGTATGTCACATGTACATTTCTATGCATTGTTCAACATTATGTTATTAATGATTTTAATAAATTCTGACACACACACACGCAAACACACACACACACACGCATATATTTAAAATTGTACAAGTCAAACGTGATGGAAAATGAAAATTAAAAAAGGAAATTATTTATATATACATGAATTTTTCATCTTGATTTCAAAAGATATCAGTCATTTTGAGAGAGTCTTGGAATAAAAACAAAGCATTAATAAATGTATAAACAATTTAGGTTTTTCCTGATTCTATTTCACACACACACACACACACACACACACACACACACACACACACACACACACACACACACACATATATATATAGAGAGAAAGAGCGAGAGAGAGAAAGAGAATCTTCCTACAGTTTCACAGTAACCAGCTTAATAGAATTGTATTGCTATCTCAAGCGTCTGCTGATCGGATTTCCTGTGAAACTACATGAAAGTGTTAAAATAATCCTCATTTAAATATTTGTTATTTTTATGGAGACCTATTTGGAGAGATACTGAGTCCTTGGCGTGTTCAAGATCTGCTGTATAAGATTAAACTGGTTCCCACTCCGAAAGTACGTTTTCTCATATTCGAGATGGGTGTAGGATAGTCCATTGCAGAGTAAATCAGAGTAAAAAGCAATGCTGATAATAATATATAGAAATACTACAAAAATGTAAAAGAGCTAAGAAAAATACTAATTCAAGGTCATAAACTAACTAACAAATCTATTAGATGAATAGATTCCGACCACCTAAAACAGCAATTCTTCCTCCTTTGTCAGAATCATCACTCTTAAAATGTGAGGACAAAAGGATAAAATAAAGGGATCGAGAATTACGAGGCCGTTTAAAGTAAACTCAATGAACATTTTCCACTCTCCTTCTAGTTTACAGTGTGTCATTAGCACAGATGTGGATATGGACAAATGGTGTTAATATATAGATATGGATTACTTTAAAGCAATAGTGAGAATGCATTGATAATACATTTTCAAGAATTACTTTATTTATTATGGAAAAAAGTTCACAAACTATGTAAACAGCAATTATGCGAAATTTAATAAAATAAATGCATTGTCGCTTTGCTTCAGTTCTAAAGAAGATTTATTTTAATTGTGCATGGAAAGAAATTTGAATAACAATCATTTCTTTATGAAATTGTGTTCATATATCAATTAAATGAAAAATGAAAAAAAAAAAAGGATATTTACTTAAAAAATGCATCATTGACAATCTCAGATCTTTTTTGAAAAAAAAAATTGAAACAGAATAATTAAAATTGAATCCACTGTCACTTTTATGCTAAAAGCGTGACAATAAATGGTGATAAAAAAGAATTCATTTAAATCATAAAGAAAATGAAATTGTCTGAGTTTGTTTTTTTTTATCAAAAGCAAAAAAGACACACACTGATATTTACATTTTATGAGCCTGTCAATTACGGACTGTAAAAGTAGATAAGTTTAACAAAAACTGAAGAAAAAAAAAGAATATTACTAATTTGTGTGTTTTTATTGCAATTCATTTTAATGGCTGAATTGAATACAATTCTATTGCTTTAATTCTATTTATTAGAAACCGCTTTAAAATATCCCGGGTTTTTTTACGTTTTGATTTCATGCCTAATACAATGAATTTAGCCGCAATTTATATCTGTCCACCACTTTTCAAAAGCGACTAAGTGAGGAGTGGAATCCGTCAATATTCCGTATTTGTAGTCTTTATCTTTGAACTGCAAAGGCAAAATTAATAAAAGGCAAATATAGACATGAATCACACGAAATCAATCACGTGATTTCCATTCTGTGTTATTAGCACAGGAAACGTGTTAACGCATTCATGAGAGAAAATGTGCACTTCAAGACATTTCAGTATATAGGTATGTCAATAAGTTCATAATCATAAAATTGCATCGATCTTGTGATGCCGGTTTCTTCAAAGGTAATGAGCATGACTGCATAAAACTACTTCTACTTAATTACACATCAAAATAAGTTTAGTACTAGAGAATATTTTTGTAAAAAGCTTTTCTTTCTTAAAAATGATGACAGAGTATAAAGAATACACACAATGTTTAATTTACTAAATATATCTTCCAATTGGAGAACTGTGTTAAAGTAGGCAGATTTATATTTAGCCACAGCTTCATTTGTCTACAAAATAAGAGGACACGTTGTATTTATATTGTTACGTATCTGTAAAATCAAACAAAACAATAGCAGGTCCAAAACTCGGGAACCCATGAGCAAGATCCGTTCTTGGCACTCAATCGAAGAAGCCAGAGGTTGCCGTATCTGCTTCAGCCTATCTCTTAAGGTAAAGTATAGTCTCTCTCTTAATCTTAAGATGTGTACGCTCTAAGATATTACTTTCTCTCGTTGAGAATAGGTTGGTTTATTGCCTATCACTTGAGGTGCTCTCATCAGGAAATGCCAATGGGTCTGTTTTGTGGAACACGAGTTTACTGTCACGAAATGCTAGCTTTTTCCCTGATTTGATGCTCAGCTTATTGCAGAAATAGATAACACAGATCCAAAGTTGAGAATCTATATTTATGTTCAAATGAAAATCAAAAATAAGCACTATACGAATATGAATGAATTGAAAGAGGATGTAGATACCAGCGTCTGTATGCACATGACTTTTACCAACTTCGACAGTAACTCTTTGTTGCTGCTCATCAAAAAAGGATGAGGATATTTTCCGAGTACTTAATCTCTTTACAATAAGACTTGGGGTAGCTGAATTATTATAAGCTTTGGAATATATAGTTTTTCATATTTCTTCTCTTAAAACTATAGCTTATTGCTGATTAGCATACAGAGAATACAATTACTAAAAAAAATATTTCATGTACGACGGAGGGGGTGATTTCCTTAAGTGTGAAATTTACACTGTCTATAAAGCCGTCTTTAAAATCCTAATTGCTCAAACAACAAAAGAAATAACCTCCTGTTTTCTTTTGACGGGCAACATTTGATTTAAACCCTTTAAAATTTAAATTCATTCACAGTTATACATGAAATTGAATGGCATACTTTTTAGTCATATTTTATAATTGTTACTAGGGGAACAAGAGTATATAATGGATGCAGACTCTGGAGTTATCTAAACTGAATTACAATCTTTTGGTCAAGATCAAAGTGTAATATCTGTTCTTCAGATGCTGCACTTCATTTTCTTGTTCTCTTTCGGTGGAGGATAAATTCTTCACGACTGAGACAATTTTTATTTTTGTACCTTTTCTCCATGTAAAAAAACGACCCTGATGTCTAAGTCTGTCCCGTGGGGAGGCATAGTAAATAGGTACAATTTTATTAGCTAATACGCTTATGCTGTTATTTCATTATAGAAGGTATGATGTCCCCCTTCCTCAGCAATGAATCAAACTGGCGTTGAATGAATCATTAAAAATAGATATTGTATTTTTAGCATGAAATAACTGAAAACCAAAATATATATTATATAGCAATAAATTATCAAGAACTGCCTGGGCAGAGATAAAGAAAAATATTAGATGAAATAAAAAGTTATTCTATTTCCACCCAAGCAATGTCAAATGCATATCGCTACATAACTGTCACATAAATGAAGCAAATCGATTTAATTAATTGTTAAAATAAATAGAGAGAAAGACATATACAAAATGATGATTCCTGTATACATTCTGCTAAGAAGACATTGTAAATAGATTTTAAATATCCAAATATTCATGATTCAAGTAATACACGATTGTGTTGTCAGTGGAAAGTGTCTTTCTACCGTTGTTATAACAATTAGTCGTAGGTCGCACAGGTAATTGCTATGTTAGCTAACTCGGATCTGTTAAAACTTCTACTGGTTCGTACAACTCGTATTATGTTCTCATATTGAATCATTTCATTAAGGTAACATTGTCAATAGATTTTATATGATTAGAAATTAAATAAATAGGGTTATCTATAATATAAATCTCAGCTGTCTGTTTAAATGTATGTATGTATGTATGTATGTATGTATGTATGTATGTCTCTCAAAAACTTTCAACAAAGGCGACGGATTTTCACGAGATCGTGAAAAGTTTTTTAGAACTCGACCCTTCGGACGACAAATATTGAAAAATTGGTCAAAAACATTAATTCATTCACGCTCAGCTGGGCACTTTTCTACAAGTCGATATTTTCGACAGTCATTGCCTCTTTTCGATTGTCTAGCCTTAATTTAAACCTACGTCACTTCCCGTTTGGCGATGGGTGCAACAGCTAACGCGTCACGTTTTTTTTTTTTCACTTTCTTTTCGCAGTACGGGTTCGAGCCTGCCTGCCTACTACCACTTTTTTTTTTTTTTTTTTTGCTTAACACACCTCAAATCACCTGGGCAACGCCGGGCACGCAGGCTAGTCTTTATCTAAAAGAATTATAATTGGTCATTTGGAAGCTGGCATAGCTTGGAAAAGAATGTTTCTGTCCGTTTTACAATGGGAAGCAGCCGATGCCATGTACATGATCAGGGAAAAATTGATCGCATTTTAAATTGTTCTGAGTCGAAATAATTTATTTTTTCAAGAAATTAAAAAAATCTTTTTTAATGCAAAAGAATGTGGTTCAGGAAGGAAAAAAGAAAATCAACTATTTAGAATAGGTATTGTAAGACAATATAATAATAATCGATAACAAACTCTAAACATTCAACAATATAATTTTATATATTAAATAACATATTTAAAATTTATATTATAAAACAAATCTGTCAAAATTGTTTTGAAACAAATTTTTGCCAAAATGTAGAAATTTTTGCAAAGTAAAAAATAACTTTATAGAATGAATATAGTACTGGTTTTATCCCTTAACACCATGATGTGAAACTTTAATTTTTTTAGTTCCAACTTCTATAGACAATATAGAATGAGAATAAAAACAAAATAAACACAAAATTACACAACTCTGATAAACAAATAAAGGAAAGTAAAAGATGTATCGTCCAAAGGTGAACATAGTGCACATCAAAGAGGCATAGTTGATGGCGAGGGTAAGAAGTCAGCACTCACACAAATAGCTTTGTTGCCTAAAGATGAACATATTCAGAGAAACATCTTATAGGATTAGACTGATTACAGTTTTCTATTGAACATTTTACACCAGGGAACCAAAGATGTTTATGATTTATAAATGCATGCTCATAGTTATATATATATATATATATATATATATATATATATATATATATATATATATATATATATATATATATATATACACACACACATATATATATACATACATATATATATATATATATATATATATATATATATAAAAGCAAGACAATATTTTGATAAAAGAATATGTAACCCATTATATATACAAACACACATATATATGTGTGTGTGGTGTGTGTATATATACACACACACACACACACACACATATATATATATATATATATATATATAATGTATTACATAGTTTTTATGAAAACATTGTCATGAACTTGCTGAAAGAAACAAATGCATATGAAAAGTAAGTTACTGAAATAAGAGCTTGAAGAAAGTTATCCAGACACAAACGGGGATAAACAATGATTTTTTTAAAACATAATGAACAGAAACGACTGGATCTGGATTTCTCATTCAATTCCTGGTTTCATTTCCATACAATTCTGCAGAAGAAAAGAAAAATTATTGAAGTTTTGAATGTCTTTGGAAGTTGTAGTCATGACTGAAAACTCGGAGTGAAATAATGTGAATGTTTGGTTACAAAAAAGAAGAAAAATTCCTATTGAATGAAATAAATGTTTAATATTGAAGATAAATTTATCTGCTGGTCCCTAGGTGGTGCTATTTGAAGGCAGATAATCTTGCCTTCAAAGATATATCATTTTGGTGAGAAAGAGAAACTTTGTACAATGGAAATTTTCAACCAAAAAAGTAAACTTAGCAACATCTTTGGTTTCCTTTATGTATCTTAACAAATGATCGTGATGTATATTTTAAAATCAAAGTCAAATAAACTTCGGTGATAAAAATAACTTACGAATGTTTGCCGGAAATAAAAGCAAAGTAGGAATAATCAGTATTTTCAATGATGTTTACTTTCGGTTACTTTGCGAAAGATTTACATGTGTTTATGTATGGTACAAGTACCTATAAATTGAACTAATTGTACAACAACTAGCATTTAAGTATAATAATTAATTCGTGATAGCATTTAAGTATAATAATTAATTCGTGATAGCATTTAAGTATAATAAATAATTCGTGATAGTATTTAAGTATAATAATTCATTCGTGATAGTATTTAAGTATAATAATTAATTCATGATAGCATTTAAGTATAATAATTAATTCGTGATAGTATTTAAGTATAATAATTAATTCGTGATAGTATTTAAGTATAATAATTAATTCGTGATAGTATTTAAGTATAATAATTCGTGATAGTATTTAAGTACAGTGCTTTGGATAAAAAATATCAAACATATTGTGGTGTTTCAGTTAAAACATTTTAATTTTTTTTTTTTTTTTTTTTTACACAGTGATCACCACTTATCAAGGCCCGGAAGCCACTCAGGGATAAGGGTTATTGCAAGTACATTACGTTAGTGAGTAGATTTGCTAAAATGTTTACTTAAGGGGGCGGTTCATTAGAAATTTGTTAACATTGGACTTGAAGACATCCAAGTTGTAGTCCGGAGGGAAGCAGGCAGACGGAACAGAGTTCCACAGGCGTGCAGTTCTAAGAAAGAAGCTTTGTTCATGGAATCTGCGTTTTGATTTAGGCACAGATATAGAGTGGGGGAAATTTTTCACAGTGGATTCAGCTAGACGGGTGTTTTTCGTGAAAGATTGGCGAGGGGGGACCAGAGATTGGAGTTCAGACGAGCATCTGCCATGGAAATAACGATAAAACAAGGACAGGCTCCCACGTCTCTTCTGTGGGAGAGAGGTTGCAGGGTAGAGAAAAGGGCATCCCCCACTAAGCCACGAAGTCTATTTTGTACTCTGTCAAGGCAGGATAGGCTGTCTTTAGCAGCTCCTGCCCAGATATGGCAACAGTATTCCATCCTTGGACGTACTTGGCTTTTATATAGATAGAGAATTGCATCCGTAGTGAGATATCTTCTGGAGCGGTAGAAGGATCCCACCATCTTTCCAGCAACCTTGGCAACAGACTTGATGTACGTGTTCCATTTCAGATCAGGAGTAAAGGTCAAACCCAGAAGCTTGTCAAAACACGGGGCCTCACCCAGACGAGAGCCATCCATCACAATTGATGCCAGATGGGGATCAGAGCGTTGATGATGTAAGGATAGGAGTTTGGTTTTGGATGCATTAAAGGTAACCAGCCACATCTTGCCCCACTGAACCACGCGCTCGAGATCAGAGGAGAGAGAATCAGAGAGAACTTTGTCATTTACAGCCTTTGATGTGTTGCCGTAGATGGTCGTGTCATCAGCATAGATGTCAACGAATGATTTAAGTATGTGTTTAGGGAGGTCATTGATGTAGATCAGGAAGAGAGTTGGGCCCAGGATTGACCCCTGAGAGACTCCAGCATTTATATTGTTATAATCATAATAGAAACCAAGAAGTAAAACAATCTTCCACATTTTAAATTTGGATAGGAAAGCGAACGTACATTTATCAGAAAATATTGCAAAATAAAAATACCAACCACCAAACAAATTTGATAGCTCACGCACATAAAATCGATGATGTACACAACAAAAGAAACACTTATAATATATGTATCTTACATAAACTTTTAGCACACTAGACTTTAAACAATTCTAAATGCAAATATGATTAAATCATATCAGTCAATCTATAAATCTGTTTCTTTACAAACCAACGCTCTCTCCCTCAAAACCATTTATGTAATGAATAAGTATAAAATGCATGAAATGATTCATTAGAGATTGACATGCTAAGAAACGCAGTAACAAGCAAACAAAAAAGCAACTAAAAAATTTCTATTCTTAAAAATTACATAGATACTAGATTTGTTATAATTACTGTTAAAATTTATATTAAGAAAATAAGGGCCAGTTGCTTTACTGGAATCAAGGTTCTTGATTAGCTTGGCAACCTCACGCACAGATATTTGTATATTACCTAGCGTGTTTTGTGTTATAGGAGGAAATATGGGGAGTTGCTGGCCTTCGTCGCATAGGATAGAATTAGCTGCAAAGTTCTTTGCAAATAGTTTGGCCTTGTCTGATGTTGACGAGATGACCTCTGGTCCATTGATAATGGTTGGGATAGAACGCACACTTCTGTTCAGGATCCTATTTGTTATTTGCCAAAACTGGTGGGAACGAAGCCGCTGATCAGCTACTTTAGATTTAACAGACTGGGCATATAGCTCTCTTGCATTTTTTATTACTCTTTTACAGTGGTTGCTGGCATTCCTGAAAGCAGCTTTAGTCTCAGTGCATCTATTATGTTGGTAGTTATGGAAAAAGTGATTTCTGTGCACAATGGCAGCAGCACATTCTGGGGAAAACCATGACTGGCTGTTAGGTTTTTGTTGGAATTTTTTAGATGATATGAATCGGTCTATGCCTACAATTAACCATTCGGTTAGGTCTGATACTATAGAGGACACATCTTTTTTAAACATGGAATGCAGCGGTAGATCAGATATGAATGTACGGAAGCTATCCCAGTCAGCCATGGAGTATCGGTATACAGTACGGTGGAGGGGTACGTCTGGGGACTTATTACATTTCATTTTTATCTTAACTGATACAACGGAGTGGTCGGAGGATCCTAGAGGAGAAAGAACAGTGCATGAACATAGCTCAGGGGAGCTTGAGAGAAAAAGGTCTAGAAGGCTTGCAAACTGACCGGTAGTATCTGGCACTCGGGTGGGCTCGAGAACAATCTGAGTGAGGTCATAGGCAATGGCAAAGTCATGACAGAACCTCCCCTCGTTATCTTATTTGAATGGGTCAGCCATTCCACGTTATGGACATTGAAGTCACCACAAATGTGAATGTTAGCCAAGGGATGTGCAGACAGGATGTGGTCTATTTTCTCAGATATACTCTTAAAGATAGTAACTCCGCTGCTGTGGGGGCGATAGAGGGCAAATACAAATCCAGTGATGTAAGCTAGTGCAACCCAGAAGCACATATAAGGTAAATTAGGGTGTTCTCTGAATGCCCCTGCCACACGGGAAGCCATCTTTAATGTAGGCACATATTCCATGCCCATGGCGATCTTGGGGTTAGATTTCGATGTTAAGTTGGAATAACCATTAACTATGAATTCATCTAGGGAAGTGGTCGGCCCTATTCCAGTTTCGCTTAGAAAGAATATGTCCGGTTTCGTCTCCTGTAATTGGGTTTCAACCTCTGGAAGGTTGGAACGTAGACCCCCGATGTTGGAGAAGGAGACAAAGTAGTAGGGGTCTACGTTGGAAGATGGGGTTCTAGGTTTATTCGAGTTTTTTTTTTTGAGATGTTTCATGTTAAATGTTTATATATATATATATATATATATATATATATATATATATATATATATATATATATATATAAATGGAAATCCGTAATCCATCTTGTGTCTTTTTACTTTAATAGACCTCTCGTGAGAGGAGAACTTATCGATATTCTTTTCCCTAAAAAAGGGCTTATTTTAACTTTTATTAATACTTTGTTGTGTATTTTTTTTCAATGAAGAGTAGAAAAAGCATTGTCCTTCAAACCTCATAAGCGATGTTTCTGACAAAGAGAACAAAAAATCACTCGGCTGAAAGTGTTTTCCTGAGCACTCACTTGAGATGTCCTCATTTTCTCTTCCTATTTCTGTCCTTGTTACCATGTCGCAAATAAGGGGGCTGGAGGTAAACCTTTCACCGGAGCTGACATTATCTACCTGATAGCCAAGGACTCGAATCTTGGATTAACCACCAAGCTCGTCCTATCAGAAGGTACAATGTACTGAATCTGCTGTATTGCCATTTGGTGAATGGATTCTGGACCATGCAGTAGCTTCTGGTGGGGCCTCCTACTGCCATATTAGTAGGTAATGTTACGGTTTTTCCTCTACATGGTTGCAAAAATCATTCTTTGTTCCTTTTTTTTCTCTCTGCTCTGCTCTAACAACTCTGCTGACCTTTTCCACATTTCCCAATTCTCAAAAAATGAAAATCCCAAGAAACAAAACAAGATTAAATGCAGAAATCCAACTTTCAACGGAGATACCTGCTACCATATTTCCTTCTCTAACATCAGGGGTCTATATTCCACATTCCAGAGGTTGAAATTAAATTACAGCAGACAAAACCTGACATATTATTCCTGTGTGAAGCGGGCATTGGATAAACTGTTTTCCTACATGAGTTCGTGACCAAAGGATTCTAAAATTTGACATAAAAATTTGCTTTCCCCCATCCAAATCATTATGAGCATGCAATATGTGCTTACATTAGAGATGACTTTCAATGTGGTAGAGATATCTCCAGAAAAGATCCTAATTTGCGCTACATGTGCTTCAGAATAGCTCTTGCTCACAGTATAGCGTTCATATTTGCCCTCCACCGACCCCATAGGAGCAGAGTTACTATCATTGAGAGTATCTCTGAAAAAATTGACCGCATTCTTTCTACCCATCCCTCGGCTAACCTTCACATTTGTGGAGACTTCAATGCTCATAATGTTGAATGACTAGTCAACTCAAACAAGATGGATGATGAGGGAAGGTACTATCATGATTCTCGATTGCCTACCCTAACACAAATTATTGATGAACCCACCCATATGCTCGACTCTCAGACAATATGCAAGTCCCCTTGATCTTCTCACAACTTGCCCAGAAATGTGCTCATCCTCCATTCTGTCTCAATTGGGATCTTCTGATCACTCAGTTGTCTCTGTAAAGATAAAAACAAAATATAATACACCCTCAGATGTAACTCTCTATCCTACTATATATCGATACTCTATGGCTGCTTGGGATATCTTCTGAACATTCATATTAGATATACCTCTGGCCTTCATATTAAAAAAAAATGTATCCTCTATAGTATCAGGCATGACTAAGTGATTAAATGTCGGTATAGACTATTTCATACCTCTCAAGAAATTCCAGCAAAAACCAAACAGCCAACCATGGTTCACCTCAGAATGTGCTGCTGCCATTGCACAGAAAAATCATTATTTTCATTGCTTCCTGTGTAATTGATGTTGTGAAACTAAAGTCACCTTTAAAACTGCCAGCAAACATTGTAAAAGAGTAATAAAGAAGGCAAGAGGTTCGTATTCTCTATACATCAAGTTTAAAGTAGCTTGGCTTCCACCAGTTCTGGCGAATAATAAACAGGGTCCTAAACAGAAACGTGTCCCCTATCTCTACAATCATCATGAGATCTGAAATAATCTTGTCAGCATCTGACAAAGCAAAAGCTCTTTGCTTAGAACTTTACAGCAAATTCTACTTTTTGCAATCAGGACCGTCTATCCTCCTTATTTCCTCCTGTGACATAAACCCCACTATTTGACATACAAATATCTATATGTAATGTTGCCAAGCTTATCAAAACCCTTGATTCTAGTAAAGCAACTGGCCCCGACGACATTCCAGTCATAGTACTCGAAAAGCTTCAACTGAAACTAGTGCCCATACTTTAAAAGCTGTTTAAAGATAGAAATGCTTCCCAACACCTTGGAAATTTCATCAGTCTGTCCAGTATTTAAAAATTATGAAGATCGGTCATCTTTGTCTTAGTACAGATCAATCAGTCTCCTGTGCATCATGAATAAAGTGCTGGAATCTGAGAGAAGTCAGAGAACTGATCAACCACTTCAGCAAAAATAACCTGCTCAGTGACATGCAATATGGCTTTAATTCTGCTGTGAGATCTATATCTGATGTACTAACTATTATATCACATAGGATTAGTAAATCACTCGGCAGGGGGGTCGTTTCTAGAGCAGTAGCTCTTAATATATCAAAGGATTTTGATAGAGTGTGGCATAAAGATCTATTTCACAAGATTGCGAGCTATAGAATAGCTGGAAATGTCCTCTTAATTATTAAATCCTTTCTCTCTGATAGGCTTATAATAGTGGTTGATGGACAAAAATCAATAACTCATTGTATTAACACTGACATGCCTCAAGTTTACATTCTGGGTCCAACCCTCTTCCCAATCTTCATCAATGATCTCCCAAATCACATTCTTAGATCATTCGTAGACATTTAGGCAGATGACACCATAATCTATTGCAACATTCAAAGGCCAGCAATGACCAAGATCTTTCTGATTTCCTCTTGAGAACATAGTGTAATGGGAAAAAAGGTGGTTGATTAATTTTAATGCATCAAAGACCAAGCTTCTCTCCTTTCAATATAATCGCTCTGATCCCCACCAGGTCTCAATTGAAATGAATGGTTCTCGTCTTTGGGAAGCATCATGTCTTTACAAGCTTTGAACTGACCTTCACTCCTGATCTGAAATGGAACACATACATCAAATCTGTTGCCAAGATCGCTGGAAAACTGGTTGGATCACTCTACTACTCCAGTACGTATCTCATTGCCAATGCAATCCTCTATCTGTATAAGAGCCAAGTACGTCCTAAAATGGAGTACTATTGCTACATCTGGGCATGAACTTTCTTACCTCAATAGAGTTCAAAACTGGTTTCAAAACCTAATAGGTGATGCACTTTTTTCTTCCCTGTAACCTCTTTCCAACTGAAGAGACATTACGAACCTGTCTCTGCTCTATCGTTATTTTCATGGCAAGTGCTCGTCTGAACTCCAATCTATGGTTTATTCTTTGCCTCTCACAAAAACACGCGACTAGCTACAATCATTATCATCAGTTTCACCCATTGTCTATTTGTGGCTTCATCTAAATGCAGATTCCACGTACACAGCTTATTTCCTAGAACTACCCGCCTGTGGAACACTGTTCCATTTGCCTGCTTCCTGGCCGACTACAGTATGGTAACCTTCAAGTCTAATGTAAACAAGTTTTTTATTGAATCGTCCTCCTAAATAATCAAATTGTATCCAACTTACATCATTAACGAATACTACACCACCACATTAAATTTATTAACCCTTATCCCCAAGTGGCCTTCAGGCCTTGATAAGTGATGACTTCCTTGTAAAAAAACAACACACAAATTCAGCAACAAAAGGTTCGCAATAAAACAAAGAAATGGCAAGCAAAATGTATAATTTAGGAAAAGAATACATTTGTATATCCTCTCCCAAACTGTGGATTAAATTCTAGCATGGACTCTCATTCTTGGTTTTGCAACTAATCTATAAAAATCTAACTAGGAAATAACATTAGTTTTTTTAGTTTTTCTCTGCTTATCTCGACATTGTTTCTACTCGTTCCTGACTTCTCCTTATCATAGGATTCAAGCAATGTTAGTTCAGCAGTGGTAAGGTTGGATAATGCTCAAGGCTTGATTCGCTATAGACTTTCCATTGCAGCCATTCTTACCAGGAATATCGATTATCTCTAGCAACATAAAGGAAACTCCTTTTTATCTTTCTTTCTCTACACATATATATGTGTGCGTGTATGGTAGTAATGTGTACACATACATACACACACACACACATATTCATATATATATATATATATATATATATATATATATATATATATATATATATAATCGTGCTTTATACATATTGATATTAATATGTTCAATCATCTTCAAAATACCCGACGGTGAGAGATATGACAAACTATTTTTCAACCTTATTATAGACATTTGATAGGCAAAGTAGATAAGGCAGGATACAAAAAAAAAAACAGGTGATTTGCATTTTCTAATTGAAACTCAAATCGCATTGACTGAGGCTAATATTTTTTAACTACATAAATCTGAAGTCTAACCTATGGAAGTGTTAATATGGATGTTTAACAGTTGACATTAACGAAAGAACACCAGAATCAAGAATGTAAAGCAGTGACAACAAAAATATTTCCATATCTGCTCGTCCTTCTATTAGAATACTCAGATGAAAATAGAGACATACAAAATAAAAAATGAAGGAGAAAAAAATAAAGAAGTTTATTTGTTAAAGGATAAGGAAATCCATTGCTGTTCATTTTTTGGTGAAAAGTTTTTACCTGTTTTTGTTTTCTCCTTTTCAAGAAGAAATCCTTAGTAGAAAAATGTGTACATGCATTCGAAATGATATTTATCTGGAATTTGGAGCCCTGGGAAATGCCAATGTGGCAAGCTATAGGACCAGGTTAAATTACTCAAAGGCTGCAAATGCTGTATCACAGATAAGTGGTAATTCTTTTTGCATTCTTTATGCAAGAAGGACATTGCATTAGGAAGGACGGAAGAGGAAGGCACAAAAGATGGAGGAAGAGGAAGGCAACAGGGAATGAACAAAAGGCAAACCAAATGGCAAATTGACATCAGTGTAATCAACCATAAGAAATGAAAGAAGATATGTTTTGGACAACTGTAGTGGCAGAAATATTCCATGAAAAAACTCCTCAGGAATTCTGAAACACATTTATGCATTTTGATTTGTTAATTTTGGGTAAAAATTCTTTATTCAAATAAATAACTAAAATAAAAATGTATTTTACAATGCTTATCATAAAATACACTATTTTCAGTTTTGTCAAGGAAGATAACATGTATAATTTTAATATTTCTTACACTAAAACTTTTTGAAAATAAAAATGGTTATAATTTGCCAAAATAAAAGAATGGATGCATTTTTAAGATATGTCTATTCAATCTGTGCATTTATTAAGTAAATAACATTTCACACTTCAGACTGATGAAAATACTACTCTAAATCCATGACATACAGACCAATGAACACTCTTATGAAGATGTTTGGATGTATCTAAAATGGGATGCATCCATTAAAATAACACGTTTAATGGGAGCAGGCAGAGCTTTCCATAAACATTTAAAGACGCACCTAACTCCTGTATATTATTTACCTTAGAAAAACAATATTAGTGAGTAAAATCAGATTCCCATACCTCAGTAATGTTCTTCAATTATTTGCTTCTATGTTGAACATCCATATATGGGAATCCTAATTTAAATTGAAGAATATCTGTCTCAAGTCGAGTAAAATTAATTTCCCAAATAAAGCAGTTTTGGTCCACTTTTTGTCCCCCTTACAAATACAAATAAACATATAATGATACTTAGCATTATATCTAGAATCGTTATTTTTATTTTGTTTCTAGAAAATGTATAAAATTTAAAGCTTAATCTTAAGAGAGCTTAATAAGAATTGAAAAGCTAGGACTGTTGTTTTCTTGGGGTCCAATGACTATGCATAAAATTTAATACAAATTTGATATATTTGAAGTATACAATTGGACGTTGTGTCTGTATTATACTCCCTAAAACTCTTTATAATAATACAAAAATGTAAAAAAATATTATTAGTTTATGCCTGTTACCTATAGCTAAAATTTTACAAAAAATTGCAGATATAGTATATAAGTTTTCACAAACGACTTCCACTCCTTCAATACATTTGCATAAAGCTAAATCATCAGTCTATATGTTATAATTGAATTACTATGAATTTTCGGTGCTAATGCACTTACTGATCCACACTATTTTTTAAATCGTATTTCCAAGTTTAATTAAAGTTTTATGATATGTTTTTTTTATTTAATTGTAAGGTTAAAGTACAGAATAGGTACAAAACACCCTCCCATCCCCATGTTAAGAATGGCTTTTTTTAAAAATAATAACGGTATTATTTCAGCATGGATCAACAAGTGCATGAGTATCAAATTTTCATTCTGAAATGAATCTGATCTTGAATGATCCCCATTTGTTATAAAATTATATAAAAAAGCACATTTCATTTTGTTCTATGTTTATATAACTGTTTTTTTTTATCATTAAAATACATTTTATCATTGGTTTATTGTTGGCTAATATTATTTAAAGCAAGTAATAGGATTGTTTATGCAAAAAGGAGCCATTTAATTTGTATTTGATGCTATTATAATGAAGAGCAACATGTCCAAAAAATGTGAAGTGTACCTATACTAAAATATATCTTATATATAAAGTAAATATAAGTTCATCCTATACTTATGACTCCTAGCAAAAGTAGATAAATAAACCTGTTTTATTAATCAGACAAATATCTATCCATGTAGATAAAACAAAAGAAAATTTTAATCGATTTTAATTTTTAGTCTGGTTCAATGTTTTATTTTGTAGTCATATTTAGAAGAAGTAGTTCTTATTTTTACTCCATTAATCACAACTACTCCTAATTTCCTTATGAACACAGGCTTCTACTTTTTCAATAAACACAGGGAAAACATCTAATATGGTACAGTTTTTGATACTCACTAGATTTTAAAGCGTTTACATTGATAAAAGTTTCATTTTCTATTTCAACATGGCAACCGCAAGTGGATAAGAAATCATTTTTACTTTGTTTTTCTGGAATCGAGGCTTATTTCCCAATAACTTATACAAAAAAATGAACTTTTATATTTTTACTTAAGTTATATTTTAATAAGAAAAAAATATATGAAGCAGTTTGTAATCGACTTTCGATTCTATGTCAGACATTTTTTTCTTTACCTTATATAGCAGGTGTACCATTTTAACTTTACGATTAAGAGTGTACATGAATTTTTCGGTATTATTTATATGACTTCTTTTTATTTAATTTCATACTTAAGTTTTCGAACTTGTCTTTGTAATTTTCTTTCATTTATTTGTTATATCGGCGTTTTCTTCTTCATTTCATTGATTGTATCACTTTCCTTTCGATTTCGTCATATGTGCTTACTCAAGACAAAACTAGGTATTCGATTTATTCATTCATTTATTTATTTGGAGAGAGTCAGGGAGAATATTTAGAGTTAGACTTGTACGTTTCGTAATGATAGAAATGAATAAAATAAAGTGTAAATAATAATAACTATTAGAAAATTTCTTCCCTTTCATCTTTATTACGATTGCTTTATTACCATAAATGTGGGTAGTTTTCTTATAGTTGCAGTTTTGATGTTTTTAAATGTTCACTGAATGAAATGTTAGCCATTTGAAGGCACATCGATAATTTCAAATTACAATATTTAACAGATTGTTTAGTTTTATTTTTAACTTTTATATGTAATCTATGACATTTAAAGAAAGCAGGATATTAGGCGACGTTGATAGTCCAGTTAGTATATCTAATATATAAATGGCTATATGTTTGCCTGTCTGTCTGTCGGTCTGTTAGCCTATCTGGCTGCCTGTCCGTCTATCTGTCTGTCTGCCTGTCTGTCTATCTGTCTGTCTCCAGATTTTCAAACTCTATCTCCTCCAGAAGTAAAAGTCGCAGAGCGGCGCTGGAGGCTTTGAATGATTGGATTTTTTTACGGGCCGTTCTTTTATAGGTCTTAGGCAGTTAAAATTGTTTTAAGGGGTCAAAAATGGGTCAAATTGAAAAATCGTTAAACATTTTTTACATTCATCTTAGTTCATTTTCAATTTTTAATTTTTCATCAGTTTATATACGTGTCATGTTGATACAGTGGTAACGTCACCAGTTTTGAATGCTGAAGTTTCGGTTTCGATTCTAGCTAATGCCACCTAAATACATTTTTTAAAACTTTTGAAATCATGACTCTATAATAATATATACGAAATCTGGAAAAATTAAAATATCATATTTAGCGTAACACCAGGGCAAAGTCCCCCCCCCACTCGATAGTATATATATATATATATATATATATATATATATATATATATATATATATATATATATATTAGTGATGGGATGATTCCAATATTTCTCCCGATTCCAATACAATTACTGATTCCAAACTAAATTCATAATTCCGATACAATTACCGATTCCTATTCTTTATAAATCTCGAAATATTTTACTATAAAGTTGTATTTTTTCTCCGATTACTGTAAAAATATACATGTTAAATGTGCAGATATTTTCCTAAACGTAATAATATACTTGTGGAGGATGATCTATCGATTTTAGCTTTATTGGTGGTTTGAAATCAATAAATATTTATTGTTTTCTCATTATTACCAGCAGGAAGATTTAGCTTTAAAAAATGTTATTTTAATTAAAAAAAAAAAAACAATTAAAAGAATCATTTTGCTATCGGAAAATCGGTACAAAGTTTTCCGATTCTTATACCGATTCCGATACCCTAAAATATTCTGATTTTTCCGATTCCTGATTTTGATTCCAATCAATCGTCCCAACACTAATATATATATATATATATATATATATATATATATATATATATATATATATATATATATATATATATATATAATAAGAGAGACAGAAACATAGTGGCATAGAAAATACTGGGCGATATTTTAACTCTGTTTGAAAAAATTGATTTAGGTTCTTATTTTTACTGTTTTATGTAGAACTTTAGGCTTAGCTTTGCAAGAGCAATGTTTATTCTTATTCTTACAACTTAATATGACGGTCTAAATAAAGCAGTAGATAAAACATGTCATCACATGTGTAGTAAAGTAATTTAAAATGTATAGTAAATATATAGCATTACTTATTATTGAACATTATTATAAAAACACAGTAAGGATTCATTGTATAAACTCATATGAGCAAACACTGCCAGAATTATATACAGATATATATATATATATATATAGGCACATTAATATATAGATATATACGTACACAAACACAGACACACAAACATATATATATATATATATATATTTATAGAAAGAGAGAGAGAGAGAGAGAGAGAGAGAGAGAGAGAGAGAGAGAGAGAGAGAGAGAGAAAAGAATGTTAAATATAGATGATAGAGCGTATATACATCTATATTTGGACATATGGTTGTTTTACTCCTTGTCTCAAACTATGATATATCTTTGTCCGTCTCCCTTCCTGGTTTCTGTTTCTTTCTTCATATATATATATAGGCCCTCGACTGAAGAAGCTAGACTTAGAATAAGGTCGTAGGTAAATTATGTATGCACATATGTAGTCAAAATGTTTGCATAAATAAAACTTTATACTATAAGTAGCTCTATTTGTTATTATTACCGATGCAATAACAAACCTATAAGCACTGTATAAAGTATATTATCTAAAATAACAGTGCGTTTTGACGTACTAGAGTTTCATTTCTTGACCATTTTCGATGCAGAAACCGTTTTATTGTAAGAATCAGTCTTCAGCACGTTCAGCGATCGGAGATTTTAAAAAATATGGGGAATGACAAAAATAAAACTAATTCTATGCCAGAAACCGTATGTCCACACCAATGAAACCCGGGTACGCCAAGCGGCCATTGTAATGTATAGTTTTTGAATAGAACTACTTTATATTAGCTCTTGTATAACTTAGGATTATTGATTAAAATAAAAGATTCCTAAAGAACTTTGTAAATAAATACATAAGTACATGAAAAGGGCATTTAGTGTTTAAAAGGAAACTGAGAAAGGAGAAAATTTCGATTCTGTTATATTTCCGATCTCCTCTATCTAAATAATATGATTATCTCATATGTAACGACTTTTGATGATTGCTTAATCGGTGAAGCATCAAATAATGGGTTCTAAGATGCTCGGTTTAAATTCTTTATGGTGGACTGATGAAAGAAAACAAGCCAACTCTGATCTTGAACAAACACTCAAAAGATATTTCTGTCAGAATTTATACTCATTAAGACGCAACGTTATTGTATTTAAATTGTAGTAATGCCTCATTTAATATGCTTTCAAAATTTAATTCGTTCACACTTTTATGCTTTGAATTATTTTAGATTAAAACCATTAAAATACTCGCAGAGAATAAAACGAAAACAAAGGAAGAATTTTCAGAAATTGAACTTTGCAAAAATGACAAAATAAGAAAACTATAGAATCAGCCAAAAAAGGAAATCAGCCCAAAATTCAATTTGTCAAAACGTGAATGTTTTTTGTTGTTATTTTTAAAGTTAGTTACGAGCCATTATTGAAGAAAACATTTGCATATATAAGATAAATGATTGTGATGTAATTATTGATGACACTGTTTTGGAGAATAGAAGGTCTTGATTAGTTTATGCAGAGAAAAATGAAATTGAATCTGACAGGTATTAAGGAAGCTATGATGAGTAATATGTTTGGATGATTTCTAGATAAAATATTACTTAATTGATATTTCAGCCAATTTGTTAGAATAGGAAAAGTTTTCGAATAAACTAACTTTCCTTTTGTAATCTTTTATATTTTAATCTGCAGATAGTCTTCAAGGTTATTCTGTTATAATTATTTTCTTATTTTACATTAAATAAGCATTGTATATTTTAATCTACTGAAATTAAATGTCAGTAGTGATTAATCAAGAATTAAAAGCACATCCACGTTATCTTAAAATATATATAAAGTTAAGTATGTGTATATGTTTATATACTTGATGTACAGGTTTAACTCCTACACTAATTAAGCGATCATAAAGATTTTTGAAACAGAGGTGTTAGGAGTATGGGGTCGTAATTTGGACTATATTTAGTTAAATTTATATGCCTATAGATTTGTATGTACAGCTTTAATATCTAAACTAATCAATCGATCATTATGATTTTTAAGCACAGGTGCTATGTGTATAAGGTTGTGATTTGGGCGATATTTAGTTTCATTAAGTTTTATGCAAAGAGCATAAAACTGTTTACATGAAAGTTCAGATAATTTGTATCTTTGTAAAATTTTAGCAACGTAATTAATATTCCTTAAAGTTCTGAATTTTTTGGATGATTGCTGATTATTTATATTACTTGTATTGATCGGATTATTGTCCTCATCTTGAGTGTTATTTGTGCAACGTTTTAGTCGAATTGTCTTTCTACCTTCATTAGGACCCTCGGTTGTTGTTTGGAAAAGAAAGGAGAAATGTTACTGGGTCCATAGATATTTTCGCATTTGTATGAGTCAGTCTCCACTTTTTGGTCACTGTTTCGAATTTGTAAGAGAAAAAAAATTGTTGACAAAGTGGAGGCAACGGAAATAAAGATCGACAGGGTGGTCATCTCCTTTCCGGAATTTTAAGAGTGTACAATATTTGTTTTTTTTTTCCACAATTAGAGGCTCCCAAATGTTACTAAATTCCAGGCTTAGTAATAATTTTCGAAAAATTAAATATATAACATGGATGCAAGATAGAAGATTAGGCGACTCAAGAAGGCAGCACATATGAAAGAAAAAAAAATTCTCAGATTCGAAACAATGACCAAAGAGTGGAGACTGACTCACAAAAATACGAAAATATCTATGGAGCTAGTAATTTTTCTCCTTTCTTTTCTAAACAACAACAGACATACCTAATGAAGGTCGAAGGACAATCCAACCGAAACATTGCACTAATAACACTCAATATGAGAACAATAGTCCGATCAATACAAGTAATATAATATTCCTTAAATTTCAGATTCTTTTTAGAATATTTTAAAGAGCTTTTAAATTATATAATATAGGCACGATCTTCAGTTTTCAAATTTAAATACATAAGATTTGCATTAAATTTGACCCATACGGTTTGGCATAAAGGTCTACTTAAGAGGATTGCTAGCTATGGAGTATCTGGAAATGTCATCTTAGCCATGAAATCCTTTCTGTCTGATAAAAAATAGTTAATGAACAGAAGTTTAAGGTTCATAGAATCAATATTGGCATGCCTCATCTTAAGGAAACCCTTGCTTTAACAATATTCTGAAACTGGGCTTCAGTCTAGACCTGAAATGAAAGTCTTACCTAAAATCCATCGCCAAAGTCGCTGGAAAAATGGTTGGATAAATCTACCACTCCAGAAGATATTTACTTCATGATTCAATCCTTTACCTCTATAAAAGTAAAATACGTTCTAAATTAGCACTCAGAACACTTTGTCCTAGCTTTATAATCGAATGAGTGAAATCCTTTTCTCTTTCCTGCTACCTTTTTCTCAGTGAAGAAACGTTGCTAGTCTTTTTACTCAATCGTTATTTTTATGACATTCACAAAAGGTCGTCTAGCTATAACCATTGTCAATAGTTTACTTCTCTCTCTCTCTCTCTCTCTCTTTCTCCCTCTCTTTATCTATCTATCTACAACTAAAAAAGACTACTATGAACAATGTTTCTTTCCTAGAACTTCCCAGCTCACTACAACTTGGTTGTTTTCAAGTCCAATGTACACAAATTCTTGTTGAGCCGCCATCTTAAATAATCAAATATTGTCCAATCATCACCATCATTATCAATGATCATGGCGTTGTTTCACCATGTACCTGACATTCATTTAACACTTATCCTCGAATGGCCTTTGGACCTTGATATGTGGTGACACCTTAGTAAAAAAAAAGTAATTACACACCAACTAAGCAAGATTACCTGAATTTAAATTTGATTTTTTCAGACCATTTCAGCTGAAGCCTTACATTTTAGACAGTTTCTACAAAGTCCTGTAATGGATTTTAATCAAAATTGGAATAAGGATTCTAAACAAATCTGAGTATCATTATATCTTGATTTTACTCATTGGAATTAAATAATATAAAAGTGATACATACTGTTCTGTTTGGAAATTAATACTTTCGTTTTAAGATACAAATATATTTCTAGTATCATCTATCTGTCTGTCTGTCTGTCTGTCTCTCTCCCTCTCTCTCTCTTTCTCTCTCTCTCTCTCTCTCTATATATATATATATATATATATATATATATATATATACTAGCAAAAGTACCCGTCGTTGACTGGGTTCAAAAACAGCCTACAGAAAATGGACTCTCATTTATGAAAGTATGATAGGTTATGAAAAGGAAGGGTTATAAATTTGGGTTGAATTTAGGGGTATCAAAACCAAAGCAAAATATGATGAAAGTAAAAATAAAATAGATAAAACCCATAATTTATTATACCATACCTGTTCACACTGAAACACTTATCACAATATTCTGTGGATCTATATTAAAAAAACCTTTTTAAACTTTGTCACATATTTCCATTTTAGTCAGGTGCGAACGAACACCCCATAATTTTATTATACCATATTTTTTCAAACTGAAACATAATTATCAAACTATTCTTACGCAGATAGATATGAAAAGTCTTTCTTAAAGTTTGTGCCTATTTCCATTCTATGGAGGCCAGGTACGAACGCAGACCTCACAATTTTATTATATCATCCCTATTTATGTTAAAATACACTTATCAAAGTATTCTTATATACATCAATATCAAAAACACTTGTAAACGTTTTTTTTTAATTTTTTAATTTTTTATTTCCATACTTTGTGGACCAGGCGCGAACGCAGACCTCACAATTTTAATGAACCACCATTCGGCCAGATCAAACATACCCATTCCTGTGTCGACATATCTTCTATCATTACATGTAATCAGTTTTTTAAAATAGTCAACCATATAGAAGCCTATCCACACACACACACAAACACACACACAGACACACACATTCCGCTTTATATTATATATATATATATATATATATATATATATATATATTAGGTTGACAATAAGGTTCTTGTGGCATTTTTTATTTTGATTGAAAATGATGTATTTTCAAATAAGTTTTCATCATAATACCTTTACTCTATATATCATTTCAAAGAGGGTTTTTCGACCTAATGTAGAACTTTAAGCTTAGCGTTTAAATTACAATCACTTTAAAACAATTGTCTTTTCAGAACGTTGAACATAAGATGGAAAAAAAGCAAATTCGCACAATTTTCTTATTTCAATTAAAGCTAGGCTAAAAAGCTGCCGAAACACCTCGCGATATCAACAAAGCATTTGGCCCATGAATCACTACTGAACGTGCAACACAATGGTGATTTAAGAAATTCTTGAAGATGATGAGAAGGTTGGCCATCGGATGTTTACACCGATGAATTAAGCGCCTTAGTTGAAACCAATCCACGCACAACTGTTCGAGAACTTACTTCTGAATTAGACGTAACATATACAATGATTTCCAACCATTTAGAGAGAGTGGAAAAACAAAAAACAACTTGATAAATGGGTGCCTCACAAGTTGAACGACAACCAAAAGAAACGTTGTTATAAGATGTCATCTTCCCTTCTTTTACACAACAAGAACGACCCGTTTCTCGACTGGGATGTGACTTCGGATGAAAAGTGGGTTATTTACAATAACCAGCGATGCTCAGCGCAGTGGTTTATCGCCGCGAAAGCTCCATGACACTTTGCAAAGGCAAAGTTCTACCCAAAGAAAGTCATGCTGACTGTTTTGTGGTCTGCGACCGGTCTCACCATTTACAGTTTTTTGAATGCAGGCAAAACCGTTAAGGCGGCGAAGTACTATAAACAAATGGATGAAATGCATCAGAAACTTTGACAACAACACTCAGCATTAATCAACAGAAAAATCCTAATTCTCCTCCATGACAATGCCCGACCACACATTGATTTTAATGGTGTTTATTTCAATCAATAAATGTTTGTTTGAGTCGAGATATGTTCATCTGAATTTAAAAAGTTAAAAACCGCAAGAACTTTCTTGTCAATCCGATATATATATATATATATATATATATATATATAAATACGCAGAGAGAGAGAGAGAGAGAGAGAGAGAGAGCGAGAGCGCGAAAGAGTGAAAGGTAGAGACAGTTTAACATAGTGAAAGATGCTTTAAAAAGATGCTTTAATGCGTTGCAAGTTGTTGTTATTCTATTTCTTTGTTTCATTTTAATTTTTTTGTTTTTTTTTTTTTTTGTGAGAGTCATCAAAGCACATGCACACATGCAGGTTTTTACCCGCTCGACTAAAGTTGCAGCTATCATTGCTCACAAAATTGGATTTGGGTTTCCTTTTTGCTTTATTGTTTTTTAAAATGAGTCACTACAGCTACCCCTTTTCATCTTTACTCTCCAGCAGCTCTAAATTTGATAACGTGTTTAAAAATCCAACAAATTTACGTACTATATTTTCAAATTGACTTCATGATTTTTAAATTATTATAAGCCATAGATTTGAAGTAAAATTACGAAAACAATTTCTACTCTTCTTTCATGAAATTGCATCATTGCAACGCATAGTAAGTAGAGTAAAGAGAAAAGCAACAAATGAAGCATCATATATAATACATAATGAAGTTGCGATGACACCTGATTCTCTGGATAAAAAAACTAGCCCTATACTCCTTGGATTCTTCAAAAATAAACATAATACTAGAGTGCACTCTTTCCTCTCCTATAGTTTATTAGCCATTAAGATGTACTGATCATTAAACATCTAGTGGCTTTATCACTCATATTGAAGAGTCAATCGCTCTCCAAACATTTTGTTTATGCTACATTAAAATTGACATTTTCTTAGACTAATTACTAAATTGGGTCTTCATAATTGTTTTTTTTATATCATTTCACCGCAAAGTGAGAGAAGATAGAGATAGAAAAGATAGTTGACTTGTGAGATATCAATGCACAAAACTGAACAACTTTAATAAAATTTAAATTTTTGAAGTAAAACTCTCCACTAATTACAGATAAGCAGATTGAACTTTCAAATTCCATGAAACTAAAGACAAAGAATTACTCAAATTTTCTATTATTTGGATTCCTTTTCCTATTTTCTTTCTATTAACCAAGATTGTGGAGTTAGAACGCACAAAGTCCAACCCCGACTGCTAAGATTCCAAAAATACTGATTCCAACTTGTAGATTTCCAAAATATTCGGCTTTGACTCCTTATTTTAAAGCCTTTCAGTATTCAGATTGTCTGTTGATTTTTAAGAGATTAAAATCCAATTTCCAGAATTCTTACGAATCTGACTCTGAATCCTTCTAAAAAACTCCAACTGCACAACCCTGCTAGAGACAGTTAAGAATCTAAAGAACTTATAAAATTCTTAGCTTTTTGTTTCGTAAAATTTGTCAAATTCCTTAATAAATTGATCGCATTCTTATTTTCTTGCTTCATATATTTATAATATAAGCTAATTTGCAATTGATTTTGGCTGACTTTAAATTAACTTTCCATTGGTTCTCTGAACTCAAACTGCTATAAATAAGACGACTTTTTATACAGGAATTTAAAAAAATTGTCCGTTTTCTAAAGTTCTTCATCTCTTCAGCCGAGAATCTATTATCTAATCATGCATAAAGCTGATTAGCAATGTCACTGAATCACATGACATGTCACTCTGATTATGACTGATGATAATGTTTTATTATTATCATTATTACAGAGGCTGTGAATTCATGCAGGCAAAACACTTGAATACATCTGCCTAATGAAGATTGATATGAAAAATTATATATATATATATATATATATATTCATACATACATATCACATTATGCACAGATTCTTCCTGTGATGGAACTAATGCTCTTCCTATTTTTTTGTTCACTTAATTCAATAATTGTATGGAGGTGGTGCAGGCAGGCTGGGAAGGGGTAGCAAGTGTGTGTATAAGGAGGGGGGGGGGAATAAAATATAACTGATTCTAGTCCATGCTTATAATCAAGTCACATAACTGCTTTGTTCACCAAGGCTGAAAGCATTAAAAGAATAAAAAAGGGAGCTAAAAAGTAAAAACTGATTTTTCTATATTTGTCTTTTTCTTTTTAATTATCAATACATAACTATACTCAACTATATTGATATCTATTTCTATCTGAATTCAGAAATGATAATATCATAACGTAGGCAACATTTACTTATATTACATGAAAAGAATTCATTCATATATTTATTTTATATGTTAAAACTTATGATGTTTGGATTGCAGAAGTTTTAATTCCTAGCATTACATTGAAACCTTGTTTTATTTTTACTAACGAGTCACCACTTATTAAGGCTAAACTCCACTCAAGGGTAAAAGTTAATGAGATGGAATTATTTTCAGTTTAAAGATGAATAAAATTATAAAAGGATTGAGAATGATTAATAGAATTAACGAAGTTTGATTAGTAATGAGGCTTTGTTTTTATTGCTTATGCCAATAATTTGTTGGTATTTGATTTGAAAACGAACATGTAGCAACCTATAGAGAAAAGGCCCCATGACTCTGTGTTCCACGGCCAAAAAGCCCTTTCAAAGAATCTACTAAGTTTTCTGGTTGTATTCCTTTGAGTCTAGAGACAAAAAATCCCCAGATTTCCAGTACTCTTCACCTTTTTGATAACCTTTTCAAATAAATTTGCAATACCACAACAGCCACTTGCCATTGACTTCTCATTGAAATTGATCATTGGTCTTACCTAGAATTTGGATGGCAACAAGCCCCCCCAAGGCCCCAGTCTTCTTCAAACTCATCGCGCGGAGGTCTGGTTAGTGCTTTCTCTCCTCAGTCTTTCTATCCTCCTTGATCGTTTACAACTATTTAGCGTGGTACCAATCGATACCGACACTACAATCTATTTTATTTCACTTAATTTTTTTTTTTTTATTATTATTTTTTTTTAGCAGTCGGCCCGGTATTGTCCGGTCGTCAAATATGCTCAAATATGATATTTTGATTAATGCAGATTTTGTGTTTATTATCATATCTTATTGGACCTAATGTATAGTTATGAATTAAAAAGTGTAAAAAAAGAAATGACTCGTGCGCTATCACTAAGAATCAAAACCAAAACGTTTAGCTTACTACTTACATTTTCCTTTGACGCTAATGCCTGAACTATGAAGACATGTTTGCTGCAAGGCTAAAAATTAAACTATGAACCAATGGCTATAACGACACACATGCATATTTGTAATATCGTTGTTCGACCTTCATCTGGCAAATTCCATTTTTAAAATTTTCACACTTCTGCACCGATTTTTCCTGGCTAAAACCCAAACATAAAGTTTTGCATAGGTTCGAATGCCCTATATATTAAGTTTTATATCTGTGAACCAAAAACTGGTGGAGGAGTTTGGTTGGCAAAATTTTTTAAACAAATATATATATGCATACATGAATATATACATAGGTTTGTGTTTACAATAACCTTTTTACGCAAATATTATGCAAGTATAAATCATGTAGAATACCTGCATGAATATAATTACACATAATAGTTAATTAAAGATGATCATCCCATAAGAAAAACGAGAAAACTAATAAGAAATTTGTGACGAGCATGCGTGAAAGTGCACAAGAAGTGTGTGCCAGTGTATGAGTCGGGCCTACCTACGGCAAAAAGTGAACCTGGAACCTTTCAATTGCAAATCAAAAGTCTACCAATGAGCTACAGCAATCCTACTCACAGCGACGACTGAGATGGTATTTGTTTGGGATCATGTTGTGTCGATCGATGGTGTTGTGCAGGATCGTGTCATGCTGAGTCAACGGTATTATTTGGGATTGTGTCGTGCCAAATCATCGGAGGTGTTCGGGATTGTGTTGACAAACTTGTTCAGGATTGTGCTGTCATGTATAATATAAACATGCATACATATTAACATTTCTTTTTTTTGTGTGTGTTTTCTCTTCCCTCATGAAGCAATAGGCTATTTCGGTGAAGAAACTCGTCTTTATCAGGATGTTTTTTTCTCCTCGACCTTACATATATAAACTTGTTTCACATTATCTACCACTCTTCAGCATGTCTGAATCTGGCAACATTCGAACCCACAACTCACACTTAGAAGTTTGAAGTTTAGCTGTGAGCTGCAGAACCATGCATGAAATGTTTACAATTTTTTATCACTTAATATTTAAGTTATGTTTTTTATTGTTTTTTTTTCTGAGATCACAGCAGCTTATTATCGCTCTCTTATGGTGATTCACTTTCGAAGTGATGACAGAGTTAACTTCCTTACATGAATTTTCTGCATTATGTCGCCCCATTGATGCATATATGTACATATTTATAGTTTTTTTTTATATATAGTCCAGGATGCACTTGGCATGTGTTCAAGAAATAGTTGGTTGGGTTCCTGTTTTAAAGGCATAGGTAAATAGGAAATCAAAGTAGAACACATATGTAAAAATACGTTTTGAAGCCATCCAACACAAAGAATAAACAATTTATCTATATATTCTCATACATTTCGGCACTCAATTGTACTTGACGTTGATAGACTGCAAGCCTAGCCATTTTGCCATTTTGAGGCAGCTGCACCGTTAGGATTCTGCTAGCATAATTAAGCAGTTGGAGAGTATATTCTATGAAAGGAGGCCACTAATCAAATTGCTCATGGATAATGGCACAGCATTTTGCAGAAAGATATTTGTTGAGTTTCCACAGATGTGGGGCATGCACATTCGATTTCGGTGTGCCCACATACACTCTGGAAACAGATTAACTGAGAGGTCCCATTAAAGCGCATTGCAGCCAGAACAAGGTGCACAATCTCAGAGGCAGTGTACTAGCACAAGATCACGCCTAAAGACGACAAAACGGCCATGACAGCATCTGCGAATGTGTGATACACTTATAGGATCCGTGTCAGGGGTATTGATAAAGTGATGGTGCCTGACGCTGCAGTTGCTAATCTGTACAAGGAGATGTAATTTGGGTGAAGAATCCACAGGGAAGATGTAAGACACAAAAACGGTGGCAAAAATGAGTAGCCAATGTTTGATCTCAGTTGATGGAACACCATGCCATATAAAAGATGTGCACCCAGTGTGCCAGCATAATTGCGTAATCAGTGACGAAATATCCTCGTCAGATGATGAAGCCCCACTGCTGTATAAACATCTAGATGAAGAAAGCACCTAAGAAGATGATGCACCCAAGGATTCAGAGCAGGAAGAGTTTAATGATGCGACAGATGAAGGCACGACTGAGGAAGTTACTGAGCCTGTACCATTAAGGCAAAGTACCAGGAGAAAACGGCCTGCCGAACATTGTCATTTGTATGATCTCGAGATCAGGGAGGAGTGTGACAAGTATGCATGGAAGTGCACAAGAATTTTGTGCCAGTGTATGAATCAGACCTACCTGCAGCGAAAAGTAAAGCCGGGATCTTTTGATTGCAAATCAAAAGTTTGTCAATAAGCTACATCCATCCTACCCACAGCAACGATTGAGTTTCACCCGACAGCTATAAAAAGCAAGCTGATAAGTCATTTGGGGGCAGCTGAAAAAGATTGCTCTGTGTTACTGCATTCATGATCATATTGTGGCGTGTCAACGGTATTTTTCGGGATCATACAGTGTCGATCAACGGTGTTGTTTGGGATAGTGTCGTGTTGATTGACGATGTTGTTCATGATTGTGGCATATTAATTCAATGGTATTTGTTCAGGTTCATCTTGTGTTGATCGACGATGTTATTCGGGATTGTGTTATGTCAAATCGATGATATCGATTGGGATTGTGTCATGCTGAATTGTCTGATGTTTCTGGATTGCATGGACGAACTTATTCAAGACCGTGCTGCTACATGTAATATAAATTTACAAATATATTTCTTTTTTGTTTTTTGGCATTCTCTTTTCCCTTGTGAAGCAACAGAATTAATTAAAATGAATGTTTAAAAGAATACGCAAATTTGCTAGATCTTTTGTAGATGAATGCCATTTCACGACGCATATATAACAAAGTTGTATCTTCTTTTTAAATGAATAGAAAAGGAGTGTTTTTAATATGAATATCAATACTAAAAAAAAAAAAAAATATATAGGAGTGTCGATTATTATTATAATTATTTACTTACTAGAAGTTCTTATATGAATCATTATCAATAATCGCTTACTGGTAACAATAGCTGATATTCATTGATATTTGAGTGACAACAAGTCTCCACAGATTTCTAATACTGTTATTGTGCCTCAATAACTATTGTAAATGATTTTGCATTCTTGTAAGTGCCGTTTACCTTTGATTTCTCACTGATAACAAGCATAATTTTTTTTAATGAAGTTTAAATGGCAAAAACCGTTCTCTCCAGATTCCATTACTTTCCGGACCCTTCCAGTGGAGGTTTGACTAGTACTTTCTTTTCTTGGTCTTTTTATCCGCCATGATTTTTCATGACAATTTTCTGTGGCAACATCTATTGCTGTCACTATGATTAGGAGGAGGGAGGGAGAGAATAGATTATCAGATTTACAGATTTAATCTGGCAGACTTATTTCCCTTGAATTTCTATTGTAATAATAGTAGTAATAGTAATAATAATACTATCCTCTCAGATATTTGGCACCCACTTTTCATGGTACAAACTGGGTTTTTTTTTGCGAGAGGGAAGGTTCTTTTATTAATTTTTTGTTATATGATTTAGTATGAAGAAGTTTATTTGTTCTTCTGAACTATTTTATTATCATTTTACTATATTAGAAGTTTTCTTAAGAGTCATTTTCTATGATAATTAACTAGCAACAACAGGTGGTGTTCCCAGGAGGAGTGAAAGGAGGAGGAGCAGTAGAAGGAGGAGAAACAAAATGATGATGATGATGATGATGATGATGATGATGATGATGATGATGATGATGATGATGGTCTACTGTCGCTTATTTGCGTTAAAAATTCACATTTAGCACAATTTATACCTTTTAATTTACCGATTCGAGCAAAGAAGTCATCTAGTCTAACATAAAAACAAAAATGGTTACTTTGCTCAGATTTAGCATTTACCTAATTTCAAATGTTTATGACTTCTATTAAATATTTCTATGAAAATAAATCACAAATAAGTAAAAGAAAAATACAATTGTTTTTTCTGACTTCATAACTGTTTTTCATTGAAATAATTTATGTTGATAATAGTACTTCTATTTTCATTCGTGTATTTGCTTAAAAAACATTTATATTTGGATTACTATTTCGTCTTTATTTTCGTCTCTTTGCTTATCTTGGTTGGAAACAAAATGTCGTATCTGATAATACACTTTATCTTTTTTGGCCTCTGCCAGTGAAGAAATTCTTCTAGACCAAGGCAATTTTTATTTTTGCCCCAATCCAATGTACCTTTCCTTGTTCAGCTGGATTTTCCGACATTAGAAACCGACCTTATGCCTAACTTATGCCTTCGGGGAGTGGGGGTGTACAAATAAATAAGAAGCGACTTCCACAATACAGTCTTCACCAATTTTTGAGTTTTCACGTTTTCACTCATACTGTTATAGACTGAGCTGTTCAAATCATATGAGATCTAATATGGCAGTGCATGCATTAATATTATGCTATGAACCCCAAATTTCCCTCAGTTTTGGCCAAAAGAATAAACTTGTGTTCAGTTAATCGTATACAATGAATTACTTAAAAAAAGTGTTGTGCTTCAGCATTAAGTACAAAATCAAACCAAGAGTTTTCGTTTCCTCTCTCCTTCCTTTTCCATTTTCTTCTCTTTTCCCCTTCCTTCACTTTCTCTTCTCCAAATTAGAAGGTCATGTTCTGAATGCATACACATTCTGGTAGCGAATGTATGCTTATATAAGCATACAATGGAAAGTAAATGTTATTATAATGATTTTAACTTATCACACATCAATTAGCAAAATTATATGAATAAAATATAATAATAAATAAGCGTCCATATTTAAAAAAATAAAAAGAATCGTTCAATTATTCACAAGTCTGCTCAATAATTGAGAAAAATTGTTACAGCATTGTAAAAGTTGATAAAAAACAAACGCAACCATTATGAGGTTTTACTTTTTTTTAACAATCTATTATTATAGTAAAGCTGAGTTAATCAAGGTTGACTTTTTTCACTTTTTCTTATATATTTTAATAGCACAAAACAAATGCGAAAATATAACTCAGTTCTAGGATTGAGTTGTGCTTGAAAATAGTTTTAATTATACTCGTAATCATGTATAAATAACTAAACAATCACCGATTTATCTCATAGATTATAATGTACGCAATTTTCTCGATCTCTCTCATTCTACGTTCATTCACCTACTCCTTCTTAATGTCTCTACGAAAATTTAGAGAAAAAGTGATTCTCTTTTGCAATAAGTGTTGCCATATAATTTACACGTATGTAAATTATATGGCAAAATACTAAGTATCTTTCCTTCTATCTATATAGAATAATAATACTTCTATGTTAATAATGGAAATTTAACCCAAACTGTATTTTTTTAGACAATTGTTCAATAGTTTGAAATAGTACAGGCAGTGTAGTATATGTTCGTTGATCATGATACCATCCTCTTAAGCATCACCTCCTCCTTTTATGAAAAAGTGGTATAGTATCAGTTCTGTTGTCATGATAGCATCTTCCCAGGCATTATTTCCGTATTTGGTGAGGATATGTTTGTAATATGTGTTTGTTTGTCATGATATACTTTCCCAGGAATTACCTCTTCCTTTTTTTTAGAAGGAAAAACTACAGTATCTGATCTGTTGTCATAATACCGTCACTCGAAGCATTATCGCCTCCTTTTTGTGAGGAAAGGAGTAGTATAGTATCTGTTATATTGTCATGACACTATCCTTCCAAACATTACCTTTTGTGGTATAGTATAGTATTTGTTCTGTTGTTATGATATCAGCCTCCCAGGCATTACTTACTCCTCTGGATGGGTGGCATACGTCAACAAAAACAGTCACATGAGACTTTCTTTCCAGACATGACCTTT
>NC_136490.1:71236057-71238557 GCF_053919585.1 Euprymna scolopes | reverse complement strand
AGCAAAACGAGAAGGCATAATAGCAGTAGTTTCTATAAAATGTGATATCACTGATATATACATAAAAACGATGTTAATTTTAAGAGTTATATATAAAATGGCACAACAAATAATGCTATCAGATGAATAGAATAAAGTCACTGCGATTCATTTCAACATCACTTGCATGCTTTATATGAATATGATTTCAACTCATCCTTGTAGTGTTTACTATACCATTTCTTAGTTTTGCTAATAATTTATAATTTCTGTTGCTAACAATTTGTTTTAATATTTTTTACTTGATCTAAAAATTCATAGTTAAAAGAATATTTCCAAAAGCAAATCTATTAAATAATCGGATTTCAAACATTCAAAGACTGAATTGAATGAATCCAGAAATAATGATAAAAAAGTAAAAATAGCATTTCTTTTTAACTATCGAATGAAATTATGACCATAATTCCATGAAAAATATTATTATGTTATTAATATTCAACAAAGAAGCGGTGGTGAAGATGATTTCTACATCAGTCTGTATAATTAACTTAAAAAAATATTGCTTTTGGGATAATAAATGTCTGTTATGGTCAAACTGTTAGAATTCCTCTTTCTTCTTTCATGAAATAATTTTCATTGATAGCAAAATCAATAAAATCATTATGTTTGTTCCTTCCTTATATTTGCAGCTATATAATTCTTTTTAAAACAATAAATATTCTACCTTTTTTCCATAAAAATAATTGTCCACGGAAAAATCACGTTTTAATATATACTTATATAAAATGTATTGCTTTAGTTAATGGAACGATATTTGATTTTGGAACAATTCATGTTAAAATGGGTAATTTCTAAATTTACATTATATCCATTATCATCACATTCATTACCAATCACTAATCTAATCTGATCAGACGATCTCATTTTTTTAATGTATGTTATACTTTTGTATGATGTTCAACAGTGATTTTTTTTCAAATGTTCTAATCAGGAAGATGGTAGTGGCTCACACCAAATGAATTATTGATTTTTTGAGCACCTGCCTTTAGAATAATGATAGAAATTATAGATTTAATAATTACAAACAAATACTGGTCCAACAGAGCGAGGTACGTCCAAGAGTGGAGTACTGTTGCTACATCTGGGCAGGAGCTGCTAGAAAGGACTTATCTTGCCTTGATAGAGTTAAATATAAACTTCATAGCCTTGTGTGGGATGTCCTTTTCTCTTCTCTGCAACCTCTTTCTCACAGAAGAGATGTTGCGAGTTTGTCTCTGCTTTATCGTTATTTTCATGGCAGGTGCTCGGCTGAGCTCCATTCTAAAGTCCCCCCTCACCAAACTTTCACAAGAAACACCCGTCTAGCAGAAAACACTATCACTAGTTTCCCCCACTCTTTATCTGTGCCTAAATCTAAGCGTACATTCCATGAGCAAAGCTTCTTTCTTAGAACTGCACGACTATGGAATTGTCTTCCGTTTTTCTGCTTTCCAGCTGTCTACAATATGGCTGTTTTCAAGTCTAACGTAAACAAGTTTTTGATGAGCCGTTCCATATGAGTTAACAAATTTACCGAATCTCCATTACTAACAGTTACTATATTGTCCAATTTCTACTGTACACTCTTTAACTCTTATCCTCGAGTAGCCTCTTGGCCTTGATAAGTGGTGATGCCTATGTAAAAAAACAAAACAAAAAAAAAACATGTTTTGATCGTTCCAGTCTCTATTTAAGCTAAGTATGTATATATGTTTATATATTTGTATCTACAGGATTCATACATAAATTAATTAACCGATTATCATGAATTATTTTACATAGCTTATGGGTGCAAGGGGTGGGAATATAGACTATATTTATTTTAATTTAGCTGTATGCAAAGAGGGGATAAAGGGAGTAGAAACCTTTCATGAAAATTCAGATTTTGCATAATTTTAAAAATCACTATTTTGAAGATTCTTGTTTTAAGTAACATAAGTTGTAATGTTTTTTTCTGTGGATTCTTTTAATTGTTATAAATTGAATTACTGTAAAAAAAAAAAAAAAAACTAATATATAATTAGTGTTTGTTTTAAGTTAAATGATTAGCAATGACTCTTTTAAAACTATTCATAATGTTTGCATTAATGGCATAGAATGTGAGAGATTATTATCGTAGAAATGTGCAACTGTAGCATTTGCAACTGGTGAAGTGAAAATTATGTGCTTTCCTAAATCATTCATTCCAATATAAGAGGTGGCGGTGATAGTACATGTAATGAGAGAGTAAAAACTCTGCCACTCTGTATATGACAAAAACAAAACTAAAATACTGATCCAGACTAAATAGTGAAATCGACGAATTTAATTGAAAAGATCATTTTTTAAACACAAACCTACGTATGGTAAACATGTGTGATGAAGCAGACTTTGTTATGTAGCTTTTGGTTATAAAGCAATTTCTGTCAAAGATACTGAGAATCATCTCGCCCTGCTTTATCTATAAGATTATATATGCTAGGAAATATAGAGTTGCAAGTAA
>NC_136490.1:71226057-71231057 GCF_053919585.1 Euprymna scolopes | reverse complement strand
ACACGGGTCAGAAGAACAAATAAATGGCTAAGTTTATGAAATGGAGCGTCTATTATATTAAAAAAAAAATGAAAAAAAAATGAAAAAAATTAAAGTAAATAAATTACAAATAGAAAATTAAGAAGTTAAAAAAAATAAAAAACTATATATACATATACACAGACATACATATATATATATACACACATACACATACATATACATACATACAGACACACAAATGCACACATACATGTACATACATATACACACGCATATACATATATATATATACATATATGTATACATATACAATAACACACACACATATATATATATACATATATATACAAACACACACACACACATGCATAAATATATACACATATCCAAAAACATATCCAAAAACATATACAAGTTAAACAAAAACATACATACATACTTACATACAAATTAAGGGGAGGCACTGGCCGGTATCTACAAACTCCGGAATAAGGCAAATAAGTGTGTATGTAAATGCATATAGTAAAATATAAGTAAACAAATACATAGAATAAAAATGAGTAGGTTGATGTATATATTTAATTAATAGGTATACTTATACCATAAAACGGAGACAGCAGATGGAAAACCGGCCAAAGAAATAAAGAAAAACAAATAAAATTAAAAATACAAAAAGCTTAGAAGGTAAGATAAAAAAATATGGGAAAAGATATATATTTGAAGGGTTAAATTAATAGCTATGTAATTTCAAATTTACCATATTTAAACTTGGACATATGTTTGCAATAGGAGATCAGTTCGTTTTTAGAGTTTATTATATTACTACTTTGAGGGAAGGTTATAATAGTTATAGCTTCAGATGTACAGAGGTGACAAGACTTAGATCCTGGAGTGTAAGACTTAACTTTTTTTAGGATGGTCCATTTAATTGAAAAGTGGGTATTGGCAGAGTTAAGCTTTTTAACCAGTGTAGTTAGAGAAGTTCCCTGGTTATTATTTGAATTTTGGTTATTGAAAGAAGAAGTGTGGTTTGAAATTCTTTTCTTTATTAAAGTTGAAGTAGCACCTATATATGTATATTTTTTATTAATAGCTCGGGGTCGAGAATTAATATTAATTTGTTGAATTATACTGGGAAGAGAGTTTAAATTTTGTTCATTTTGATGAACAGAGGGTAGAACAGTGATTGTAGCAGGATTGGTTTGGAGGGGATAATTAGTGTTGTCAGTGTTAGGATGGCTGCTATGAAAATATTATTATTATTATTATAGCTGTTTGTATGATTGAAAATAGAGAGGCTGGTTGATTCGTTTGTTGGATTAATAATTATATCAGAGGGAGGGTCGGAGGAAGGATAATTTGGTGGCAAAATGTTATTGTCTATTATGGGAGAATTGCGTGGGAGCTCTGTAATTGTGCATGAATATATTACATCTTTATGGATGCAATCATTATTGAGAGGGCAAAGATGTTTGTTAATACAGTTGCAGTTGCTTTTTGGTTGGATTGGGAAAGGGATTTTTGGGGCTGATTTAATTTTTTTGTTATTAGATGCTAAGATTCTTTATGCTAAATTAGGCATAGTAGAATAAGAAATTCTTATTGAGTTTTTATTAAAAATTGAACTATATCTGTGTGGGTATTTGAAAGAGTTTTCTACAATATTGAAGAATTCTTTAGGTATATTAGTTTTAACATTTGTGCTAAATGGAGGATTAAACTAAATATTTTTCTTTCTCCTAGTGCAACAGGGTGGGTTAGAAGTATTACGATTAGCATGTTGGTTCGGATTATATTTGTGGAGTGGACCATTGCTATTGATAGCAGCAGATCTTGTTATTTGAACTGGTTTCTTGCGAGTCATATCGTGTGTGATTACAGATTTAAGACGGCATACAGGTGGAGCATAATGGTTATATTGAATCTTTTCATTGTATCCTGAATTTCTTAAGGCATTATTGAAGAAAGTAGCATTTTGATTAAAGGTTTTTTATCGGCTGAGAGCGTAGAAATTCTTCTAGAGACGGATGGTACTATAGATTTTATAATTGAATTGGGGTGGTTAGAAGATTTATGGACGTATAAAAGCGTAAGGTTGGGTTTATGATAGGGTCTGTAAGTTTCAGTATTAAGATTAAGTGTAATGTCTAGAAAATCTGAAGTTTTTTTATTTGGTTCAATAATTATAGAAAGGCCAAAATTATTAAAAAAGTTATGTAATTTTTTAATTGTATTATTGTACTCTCTTGGCCTGGCTGTTGTTGTAAATAGAGCATCGTCTCTATAAAGGCCCCCTTGGATATGTTTAACGTGGTATTTAAGTTCTTTCAGTAAGAAGAGTCCCACTAAATCTGTAACCTCAGCAGAGTCTGAAGTACCCATTAAGATGTCAAAATTATTAGGGGTATCTTTTCTAGTCCAAAACTTATTGTTAAATTGTATAAGGGATTTTCTGGCTAGGAGAATTAATTTAATTTCCAAATGAGTTAAGTCAGAATTTCTTTTAGCAAAGATTAGGGCCTTATTTAAGAGGATCGGTGAAATTGATTGATAATAATTGTTGATGTCAAAGGTTATGAAGTTAAGGAGGTGTTTATTTTTAAGGGAAACAAACCAATTAATTACAGAATTCGAATTTTGCCAAAGGGGGAAGCTAACTTTTTCTTTAATAGAGGGGATAATTCTATCTAAGATGTTTTTGCTTACCGCACCCAAGTCAGAGCTAGATGGGCAGATCAATTTAATGGAGGGGGTTATCATAAAAATTAGGTTTATGGTCTTTGAGGGTGAATCTAGGGGTACCCGGAGAAAGTATTTCAATGGAGTTATGAATGTTCATAAAAGTCAGTAAAGATTTAGCTTCAGAATTAATAGAATCCAAAATGTTGTGGGGGGGGGACTATTTTATAAGATTTATTAAGCTCTTTATATATAAGTCTTTTATATGTAGGATAGTCAAGTTTATAGTAATTTTTAGTCTTGTCTGCTGGGACAAATATATGTTTATTCTTTTTGACTTTCTTGGCAAAATTATTTATTTTTCGGGTAACCGGGTTGTAGTAGTGTTTTTGTTTCTTAAACCTAATTTTTTTGACTAAGTTTAACATGGAATTTTCGAACTCCTCAAGGTAAGGATTATATTTAGGGTGGGCAGTGGTTTTTAATCCGTAAAATTTGGTAGCCAATCTTTCAATTTTCTTTTGTTCTCTTTGAGAGTTTATAGGGAGTCAATTTGTTAAAGTTTCTGGGTGAAGAATGTCTTTAGACGAAAAAGGCGCTTTAAGTTTATTATTAATGTTTAAGTCATGGTGATAAGCTTTCCACCTTATATTTTTTAGGAAAGTGTTCAAAGCTAGAACAAATTTGTGGATATATTCTTGTTGGGTAGGGATAGGGATATTCTTGGCAGACAAGGGAATGTGTTCCTTTTCAAACATATCTGGAGAGAATAAAAAGCTCAACTAGACGGGAGCTTATAAAAAAAAAATTACAATAAGTTTACCAAGGTAATCAAAATGGTAAACTTAAAATATATTATAAATATTAAAGAGTTAATATTTACAAGTAAAGTAATCTCAACCAGATGTAAAAGCTCAATAAAACCGAAAAGGAAATAGACCTTATAATATGAACAAATGATTAATAAAACATGTTAAAAGACATCTTGAAAAAGAGTTAGAAACATATTTAATTTTAAAAAAGGAAGCACAAGATAAGTGGATAGTCCTTAATCCGCGGAGTTTCGAAGAAATACTCTCCTTCACATCAGAGGGCAGGAATTAGCAAAATGTGGGATCGGATTTTGCATATAAAAGTATTTAATGAAACTACAAGTAAGTCACAGATCTTACTTGGTTAAAAAAAGGGTGAGGTAAGGGGAATAGGAGGTAAAAGAAAAATGATAAAAAAATTTCACATGAATGGATAGTCCGATGAAGGGTAAAAAATCCAAGAATGGTAAAATCCATTTTATATATATATATATATATATATATATATATATATATATATATATATATATATATATATATATAATGGTTGTATAGACTTATTTCCTAAATGTAAATCCAATGAAACTCACATGATTATTAAAGACTACTCGATGCATATTTATATATATATATATATATATATATATATATATATATATATACGAGGTATGTGCAATAAGTAATGCTCCTGACCCACTTCCAGTTATCTGATCTAGCTGAAATTTTGCATGTGCAATGATTTATATCTCTACGGGTTATGAGACAAATTACAGTCCTGAACTAATTGTGGTTTCTGTTTTACAGGTGTTTGAACTGAGTCGGGTGTGAAATGGAGTCTATTGAATGTCAAGCAGTGATCTGGTTTTTGTATTTGAAAGACTCACACCACAGTAGACTTTTGACGAAATGAAAGAAACTTATGGTGATAATGCCCCATCATATACCTTGTAAAACGTTGGCATCGTTAATTCAAACATGTTCGGAAGTCTGTGGAAACAGCTCCCAGACCTGGTCACCCCGCTTCTGCCATTGATGAGGCATCTGTCCATCAAGTTGAGGCTGCCATTTTGGAAGATAGGTGCATTACTATTTGCCAAATAGCCTAAGATTTCAAGATAAGTAATTCTCTATCTATAAAAAAGCCAAGTACGTCCAAGGATGGAATACTGCTGCCATATCTGGGCAGGAGCTGCTAAAAACAGCTTATCCTGCCTTGACAGAGTACAAAATAGACTTCGTGGCTTAGTGGGGGATGCCCTTTTCTCTTCCCTTCAACTTCTCTCCCACAGAAGAGACGTTGCGAGCCTATCTTTGTTTTATCGTTATTTCCATGCCAGGTGCTCGTCTGCACTCTAATCTCTGGTCCCCACCATCGCCAATCTTTAACAAAAACCACCCGTCTTCCTGAATCCACTGTCAAAAATTTTCCCCACTCTTTATCTGTACCTAAATCAAAACGTAGATTCCATGAATAAAGCTTCTTTCCTAGAACTGCACGCCTGTGGAACTCTGTTCCGTCTGCCTGCT
>NC_136490.1:71133557-71216057 GCF_053919585.1 Euprymna scolopes | reverse complement strand
ATACAAGAAATAAATGTTACCATAGTCAATAAAAGTTCAGTTCACGTTTTATCGGTTTTTGCAATAGTTTTTAATGCTCTTTACTTGAAATAATTTCAGCAAACCAAAATTAAAACGAAATTTGAGGCGATAACTACTTTAATTAATTTTTATATAAACTACACATGCCATAATCGAATATTCCTCAAGCGCAAAATAACGGAAAACATTAAAATATGCTTATAAATATTCCTTACATTGACGAAACTCTCTTAAATTGTTAACACAGAATGCTCAGGTGCCCCTCCTTCAAATTGAAAACAGGGCTCTCCATTTCAAAGTCGCTGCCATTTTGATTTTTTTTAACCGGTTCGTGAATTAAAAAAAATTTTTTTTACAAACTACTTAAAAATACAAACCAATGAACTTTTCTACCGTAAAAGTAACTTTTATTCACTATGGTAACATTTATTTCTTGTATATTTATATTATTATATATATAACATTTTCTCTTTGTAAGTTAACATCATTTTGTTGGTCACTCTTGGCTACGAATGGAAACAAAGTTGATATAAAAAAATATATTTTCGCGAAAATTATCTTTACTTTTATCATATTTTGCTTCTGGTAAAATTTTGGAGTCTCAAAACCTATCTCTTTACAACACCCTCCTTTTCATAACCTACCATACTTTCATCAATCACAGACCATTTTCTGCAGGCTGTTTTTGAACCCAGTCAACGACGGGTACTTCTGCATATATATATATATATATATATATATATATATATATATATATATATATACATACACACATAAGTATAGGGTTTATCATTACACAATTTTATGAAATCGTTGTTTATGTCTTTATCATTAGGATTTAGAAAAATATGCTGTGTGTATCTGGACAGGTTAGAGTATTTTTACATGATTGTTTGTATTGGATTGTTACCATTATATACACGGGCAATTTTCATACGATGATACATCTTGCTGTATGTGAGATATTGTATACACTTAGTTGGTGTTGTTATTTTTCCACGTGTCTCCCTTTGTCTTTTATACGGATAATCTAGGCTAAAAAAATTTTTATTATCAGTCTCTTTTTGTGATTCAATATCAGTTTCTTCCATACAATGTCAATAGGTCTCCTTTTCATTTTCTGAGTGTTTTTCCTATTTCTACATATTTTTCTGTTTTTTGTCTTTTCTGGATTTGATTTTTTACTTTTGTAGACTAAGCATTTTCTTTTTTACTAAATAATATCGTTATGAGCAATCCTATTTCCTCCCTCTTTTTATTATGAAATTACTTTGCGTTAAAATCGTTTGATAACTTTGGAAGGATCTGAGTAGGTAAGAATTCTTTTATTAACAATATTCTCGGCGGTTGCACCATTCTCTTTTAAATAGCATAGAATTAGTTTAGTATATTTTAGAACATAGCTTATTGTTATAAAACTGTATATCATTGTCTGTGATTATCGTTTTGGGTGCACATTTCTTAAGAATATTGTTTTCAGTATTTTTTATAGCTAGAACTTCAGATCATCCTGAATATGAGACCATTAATATAAAATGCAAACCTATTTTTTTCATGTTGACCATAATCCATGCTTCCTTTTATTTTTCCACCATAAGTGAATTTTGCTTTGCTTGAAATGTTTCATTTCCATACGTTTAACACTTTTTAATATAATATCTACTTCTTTCGAATATCCCGGTTATAAAGTTACTAATCTAATCTAATTACACTTTTTATTACTGCTTTTTTTTATATATATTCTTTTTTTTTTCATAAGGTATTACTGTATTTTGCTCTTTCTTTTTGTTAATTTTCAGCTAATTTCTCGAAAGGGTCTCTCTACCATCATTGAACAATTACTTGGACCACTTACCCTTGGAATTTATTTTCCTGATTCATGTTTCCTAGATAGTGTTGACATGCAGAAATTTAAATGTAATGCAACCAAACATTTTCCTGCTCAACTAACTACAAAGGTTTCTCTTACCACAATTGTCCATTAGGCTTCAGAAGCAATAAAAGTAAAAAAAAATTATATAATTGTTTTTTTTATTTTTATTTTTTATTCTCTACTATTTTGCTCAATGCGAAATTTTGCTCCGTGTCTGTTCCATAGCGATTTAAATGTGAAACATCTGTTTCCCTCCAGTAAATTATTATTTAGATTTTTTTAAATTTTCATGATTCCTATCATTTTATTATCACATGCTAGTCTGGATAAGGCATCTACATGTGGAATTGTAGTCTCTTTGATATGTTTTATATCAAACTAAAATGTCATGTGTTTAATTGCCTAGCTTTAAATTCCAGAATCTGTGACCTTTTTCAATTCTTTTCTTGGGTTAAATATGGATTCTAACGATTAGTGGTGGGTCTTTAGTAAAACATTTAGTATAAAAAAGGGGTTCCACCCTTTTCTGTGATCACACTATTGCTAAAGATCATTTCAAAGCATTTTCTTGTTTCAAATTTCCTTTAAATTTGTTCTTTCTCAATTTTATCCAAGAAGTTTTTCGGTGTTAAAGTGAGCATACCTTCTGTATCTACTTACATGGGAAAGGACATGCTGTTAAATTATGCTGTTTATAATCTTTTTCGTAGACAAAATTGTTAATTAATTGTACTTATAGTAAAAAAACATCATATTATTTATCTGTAATCTTTCAATCATTTCATATTTCTGCAATATGTTTAACAAGCCTCATATCAATCTAAGAAGGATTCATTGTCTATAGTACGAGGGGCGTGCAATAAGTAAGTCCCCTGACCCACTTCAAATTGTCTGATCTACCTGAAAGTTTGCATGTGCAATGATTTATATCTCTACGGGTTATGTGGCAAATTAAAGCTCTGAAATAATTGTGGTTTCTGTTTTACAGGTGTTTGAACTGAGTCGGGTGTGAATTGGAGCCTGTTGAATGTCGAGCAGTGATTCGGTTTTTGTATTTGAAAGGACGCACAGTAGACTTTTGATGAAATGAAAGAAACTTATGGAGATAATGCCCCATCATATGACCTTGTAAAACGCTGGAATCGTGAATTCAAACATGGTCGGAAGTCTGTGGAAACAACTCCCAGACCTGGTCGCCCCCCTTCGGCCATTGATGATGCCATTTTGGAAGATAGGCGCATTACTATTCACCAAATAGCCCAAGATGTTAAGATTAGTACAGGGTCTGTGGAAACTATCATTGATGACCATTTGCATATGCATAAGGTGTCTGCCGGATGGATTCCCAGGTTGCTCACACCATTTCAGAAGTGAGAACGCGTCAAGTGCTCGAGGTTGAATTTGGAGATGTGCCAAGAAGATGAGTCCAAGTTTTTCAAAAGACTGATTACACAGGATGAAACCTGGATCCATCACCATGATCCAGAGACCAAAGCCCAGTCAATGCGGTGGAAGCACTTGGACTCACCAGCTCCAAAGAAGGCAAGGGTGCAGCCCTCCGCTGGTAAGGTCATGATCACAGTCTTCTGGGACCTGGACATATTGATGACAGACTTCCTGGCAAAAGGTACCACCATTACAGGAGCCTATTATGCTTCACTTTTAAGGAAATTAAGGGAAGCTATCAAAATCAAGAGACGGGGCAAGATCAGCAAAGGTACCCTCCTCCTGCAGGACAACGCTGCGGACCACAACTTGCATGTTTCCAGATCAGCAGTACGGGCGTGTGGTTATGAAATCCTTCCCCATCCTCCCTACTTTCCTGACCTTGCACCTTCTGACTTTCACCTCTTCTCAGCCATGAAGTTGTTTGTGAAAGGAAAGCGTTTCCCAGATGATGCATCCTTGATTTCTGAAGTCACGTCGTGGTTGAAGGACCAACCTGGGGTGTTCTACAAAAACGGTCTCCAGAGCTGCATCAAACGATGGGAGAAATGCATAACTCTGGTTGGTGTCTATGTAGAGAAAGACTAATAACTGTGCCAAGTTTCGTTGCTCTACTGCTATGAGAAGTGGGTCAGGGGCATTACTTATTGCGCGCCCCTGGTAACATAACGGTTCTGAATTTTTGTAGGTGAGGATTGAATATTCATATACGAATGACAAAATAGCCAACTTGATTATTTGTATTATTTGTATTCTTCCTTCTTCCGCCTACTGTTCAATGTTATTTTCACAATGTTTCTGTTGCTGTAAGCTCAGACCTTGTTCAGGTGTATCTTGTCAAGATTGGCGATCTTCCTGTCGAACTCGATAGTATTTCACAGAATTTTGAACAGAACCCATTATTTAATCCATGGGGGTACACACTCTTGTTCCATCAGCCATAATTGGATAGAAGTCCTAAGTAATTTGCAATTGTATTTTTGGGTCGCCCGCACCGAGGATTGAACCTTCAATCACCAGGAATGTACCTTTTACAACTAAATTTTACTAAGTACTCTATGCACAGTGCCACATGCCCTTGCTGATTCTTGAGTTCGTCAGAAAAATTCCAGAGTTCCATAAGATACAACTGAAGAGAGTCGGAGGTTACAACGACCGAAACGTTGTACAAATAATACCCAAGATGAGAAAAGTAGTTCGAAAAATCCCAAAATATGCCCAGAGTTTAACCCCACTTTATCGAATTCATAATGATTTGATGCATAGACCATGCTATAGATAAGATAGACGAGAGCCTTTTTTTCTATTGCATCATAACTCATACTGACAATAAAAGTATTAACAATAAACTATTAATAAACTACCATACTAACAATAAAAATAAATGTATTATATTGTAGACTTGTTTGAGTTCTACCTCTCATTAAAGACTCATGTTTTTTTTATTATTGTATTTTTTTTAATTATGCTAACGATTCTTTCATAAGATAGTTCAACTAGTTTTTTTGGGTATGTTTTTGTCGATATTTTCTTTTTTGTTGTAACAATAGATCTGTAATTACTTCCCCAGTACTTTTTAAAAAAATTATCTAACCCTTTCTCACTTGGTGGCAAACTTCAGATCTATGTTTGCATATGTTTTGGTTTATCCAACATGGTTAAAGCTCCAATCAACTATTGTTATGTGCATCTCGCATAAAGCTGATGTTGAGTGGCTTAACAGCATTTACAGGTGCATTTACTGGTATTAGGTTGTAGCTTTTATAGGAGTGAGTGATTTGCCTATACTTCTGTAATAATATTGGTAGAAACAAAAGTCTTCTACTAAAAACAAAATAAATCTTCCTTTTCGTTTTTACCTGAAGAAAATACAAATAATCAGTAGCAGCTCAACTCTAGGTTAAAAATGTAAAAAAATAAACTAAAGTTGATTTTTATATCTTTTCTAAAGCATTTGTATCTTCTTTCCATAATAGAGTAAATGGTTATTGTTATCCATGATCTCTGCAGGGTTTCGATTGAAAATCACCTTATTTTAATTACCTCTGCCCTTTCAATCTGCAGAACATTCTGAGTGAGGTGAGGAGAAAGCAGAGAAACTAGTGGCTCTCTAGGTTGCAAATAATGTCCCCGAATGCCTACATATCAAGTTGGCTTCCACAAGGACTCATATAGTAGTGTATAAAATACTTGGTAAAATCCAGTTGTAAGTTATACTCTTCTTGGGGCTGAAGGTTCAATATTCAGTGCAAGTGACACTTAAGTGCAAGTGACACTCAAAATCACAATTGCGAATTACTTAGGACCTCTAATGGGACGCGAACATGCTACCTTCATGGATTAAATAAAAAGTTCTGTTAAAAATTCCGTACAGATTCTGGAGTTCGACAGAAAGATTGCTGAGCTCGACAAGATACATCTGAAGAAGGTCGGAGGTTACATCGACCGAAACATTATGAAAATAACACTGAAGATAAGAACAGTAGTTGGAGTAATCCAAATAATACAACTAATCAAAATGGCTATTTTATCATTTCGGTTTTTACAGGTGAGTCTACACAAGATGAAAGCTCATCCATTGGTTGCAACGAGGGAATCAAAACTTGGCAAACGTACATTTGAAATGCACATTGTAAAATTTGTACTGGACCCATGCTGCTCGTTGCACCTGTGACTCACACACAGACCTATTTACTCACCATTTGTATACGCCTTCTGCTGCTTAACAGTTGCACTAATAGAATGGGAAACCTGTTTATTTCTACTTTAATTTGTGCAATTTAGCATATTCATGTCGAACCTGTTTATTTTCATGTTTATTCATTGGTTTGCTTGTCAGTGCGTTTGTTTTATGAGCTTATCAGCAGATTAATTTACAATATCAGACTTGGATGACAAAATAAAGAAAATAGAACTCAACTGAATCTAAATATAAGTACTTGAAATGGTAAGCACTCGATTGCCCACTCGATTAGGTTTCATTTCATGGCATTGCCAGAAATTAAACAATAAATTTACAAGTGATTAAATTGTGAAACCAAATAAGAAAGTGACTTTTGAAAAATGAATAAAAAACAGAACAAAAAATGACGAATGCTCATTGGTTCGGGTGTACATTTGGAAAGAAATAATGCTTAGATGAAATCTCTATAACTAGAGAAAAGCTATTATGAATTTAAATACAACAAAGCCAACAACAATAAAAAAACAACGAAGCTAAAAATAAGCCTGCCAAAAATATGAAATGTTGGCCCTGCTTTAAAATGTTCATTAATCATTTGTAATCAGTGCTAAATTTTTATATATGGAAATAAGAGATGTGTCTGAAAAGAAACGGGACTGATGCCACAACCAATTTATTTTAATCACAAATAAGAAACTACATGGTTTCCTTTGAAAGTAATGCCTTTTCAAGTTTAATAAACTTTCTCATTGTCCTTTATCACACTTATATGCATTGCTAGCAAGCTATTTCTAGGATTTACCCCCAATTTTGTCATAGCTACCTTTTTCATGGTCTCCATGTTTTAAAAGCGGGATACCTTGATGTTCTCTTTGAACATAAGGAAAAGAAAGAATATCACATGAAGCAATAACAGATGAATAGGAAGGTTGTTCCAGAAAAATGAGGTTTTTCTATACATTGCTTGGTGTTAATGATTCGTTTGTGGTCGTAATGAAGTACCTGCAAAAGGAAAGTTGTAGACGAAAGCATGTGAGAAAATATACACAATGATTGCATAAAACTACCATATTAGGTGATAACACGATTCATTCATCCTTTTATTAACCATAGCTGCCGTAACACATAGCATCTACAAAACAAGTGCATACAGAGGAAGTGCAAATGTATGAGGAGGTTGCTGGAGTGAAATAATCCACTACTCAGTTATTAACAACCATTGTGAGCAGGTGCATTGTCGTGATGAAGAAGCGAATGTGTAAATAAATGCTTGTCAAAAAAGCAACAGTTTTAGAAAGCAAAGATTAAAGTTACATACTCTCAAGATTGAACTACTAACTCACACAGAACACCCACTTCTGTTACTCTTCAAGCCGACTATCTATAAGTGGTATTTTAAGAAAGAAATGAGATTAATTGTTTTAAATTATCTACATATATATGTGTGTGTGTGTGTGAAGAAAATAGTTAAGGATAAATTTTGTTCAATGACCTTGTCGTTGTTGGGTCATTGAACTTAACTTTCGTTGAATCTGTTTAGCAATTAGATTAGTGACGATTTAGAAATACCAGGTTTCCTCTACACAGGTCGCCTAGAATGAAGGAACATTCAAATTGATTTGGAATATGTATCCTGATATGTTTCTCACCTTTAGATTTAAAATTCCTTAAAACATTCGATATCTGCCCTGAGATTTAAATCAGCTTAGTCAGGATTATTCAACATTTTACATAGATAACACAATTGTGGGAAATGAAAGTAGTTGTAAAATCCATTTCTCTTATACTCTTAGGTAGGTATGGGTCCACCTCTTCTCGTTGCCATGGGTAAAATACTAGGAGAGAATATACTCTCATTGTTTCGTAGGCCAACTAATCTAAAAGAAGTAAAACACTGAAATTACACTTTTGTTTTTTGCAGCACTTATTAAAATTCTGTGGAATTACCTTGTTTGGCACAGTGTAAACTGAATAACGTCACAAGCGGCGAATGACTAAGTATAGTAAGTGGGTGAAATAAATGACGTATATAATTAAAACAGAGGAAAAGAGAGAGAGAGAGAGAGAGAGAGAGAGAAGCTGGCGAGTGAAAGATTAGAGAGAGAGGACAAAGGGGTAAGTAAGATGAGCAGAGGAGAAAAATGAAGATGAAGATATAATTAAAACAAAGGAAGAGAGAGAGAGAGAGAGAGAGAGAGAGAGAGAAGCTGGCGAGTGAAAGATCAGAGAGAGAGGACAAGGGGATAAGTATGATGAGCAGAGGATAAAGATGAAGATATAATTAAAACGAAGGAAAAGAGAGAGAGAGAGAGAGAGAGAGAGAGAGAGAGAGAGAGAGAGAGAGAAAGAAGCTGGCGAGTGAAAGATAAAGGAGAGAGGACAAGGGGATAAGTATGATGAGCAGAGGAGAAAGATGAAGATGAAGATATAATTAAAACAGAAGAAGAGAGAGAGAGAGAGAGAGAGAGAAAGACAGAGAGAGAGAGAGAGAGAGAGAGAGAGAGAGAGAGAGAGAGAGAGAGAGAGAGAAGCTGGTTAGTGAAAGATGAGAGAGAGAGAAGACAAGGAGATAAGTAAGACGGACAGAAAAGAAAGATGAAGAGGGAGAGAGGAGGGGAGAAACAGAGAGATATATAATGTAAAGCCTTAAAGTAAATCGTAAATATATTCTTAGTATAGTCCGTACTGAGGAATTAACTTTCTATCACCAGAACACTGTCACTTAAAACTGGTTATACTTAGCACTTTTATCCATGGCACAACGGATAACATTCTGTAATTATTCTTCATCATTTAACTGACATTATTTGACATTATTTTGCATCTCATTAACCCTAACCTCGGGTGGTTTTTAGCCTTAAAAAAACAGTGACCCATTAATAAAAGAAAAATCTCTGAACACATTTATCTTTCAATATCTTGAAACTGTGAACAATAAGTCGCATCCAACGAAAAGAAGGAACAATTATTCGAAAACACCAAGCTGCCAGTTTAATCTCGGCAATTGATTAAAATCTTCTCTATTTTCATTGATTGCAAATATTTTCTCACACCTCATTATTTCATAAAGCGAATATTGCTTCATTACTTTTATCTCGTTTTATATTTTATAGTTCATCTCCTATTTTACTTTCTTTGTTTTTCTGCTAATTTGATCGTTTTATTAATATCTGCCGAGATTTGTTTTTCTTTTTTATAAACAAATTAAAATCATTATTGTAAATAGTTTTTCTTTAAATAAAGAGAGTATTTTTCTTACACGTACGTGCTTAAGTATGCAATTTAGCCCAATTAATCAAGTTAACTCGTTAATTGGAGTCTGATTCATTTATTGAATAGAAGTTAAATATATTATCTTTTCTGAAATTAAGTTAGGTATTTTATTATTTTTAAATGTGGATGCTTTAATTCCCTGCATTTTAGCACACGAGCCCTTCCCTGTATTGATGAGGATAAATATATAAAATATACATAAACAGAAAAATAAACACAAAAAATTAAAGAAACTAATTACCCAAATAAAATTATTGCATCAAAATAGATATTAAAATTATAATTACAGTTTCATCGTTTAAATATGGTGTTAAATATTTAAACAATATGTTCACAATGTGGTGTTAACTTGCACACCGTGTTTATCAAAGTATATGGCTAGGACTATTTGTCCTGGAGGCAGCAGTAAAAGTATTATCACTTAAATATATGCGAAATTTTCGGAATATTTACACATTTGTCTGTAAATGAAACCGACATTATTATTTTCAAAACACAATTATATTAGGCTAGCATGGGTGCCCGGCGTTGCCCTGGTGTTTGGAGATGTATGTTGAAAAAAAGTGGTAGTAGGAAGGCAGGCTCGAACCTGTATCACGAAGGAGGAAAAGAACAGGGAAAAACCTGACGTCTATGCAGTTACGACCACCGCCAAACCGAGAGTGACATTTTTTAAAATTAAGGCTAGACAATCGAAAGGAGAGGATGACTTTCAAAAATGTCGGCGAAAAAAGCGCCCCCTACCCTGTAGAAAATTTCCCAGTTGAGGGTGAAGATATTAATGTTTTTAGCCAATTTTTCGATATTTGTCGTCTGAAAGGTCGGACTTTAAAACAATACTAATTTTGGAAAAATCCATCGCCTCTGTCAAAAGTTTAAGGTAGACATGCAAACATACATACATACATACATACATACATACATACATACATTTATATATTGGTAACTAAAAATTTTCGACCCTAACAGATGAAAAAGCTTGCCCCATCTCTGAATACCCTTTATGTAAAATTTCAAATGTTTAGACCAGAAATTGTCTGAGTAATTTGGTAGAGACCGCAGAGGTCAATTTTTTAAAACTTTGACCCCTATTATGACCCCTTAACATTTATTGTTTTGAGCTCAAATCAAGTTATTAAGTTAGATCCATGTCCAAGGAATCTATATCTAAAATTTCACGTGTTTAGACTCAAAATTGTGGCAGGAGTTTAGTAGAGTTCTCAAAGGTCAAATCGTTGAACTTTGACCCCTTACCAGACAAATTTCTGGCCGAAATCCGATAACCTCGATTTTCCCAAATCTCAGTACCCTGTATATCAAATTTCGAGTCTGTAGACTAAAAATTGACAGAGTTATTACATAGGGAAATGTACACACACAGACACACACACAGACAGACACTTTCACTTCTATAGATATATAGATAGTTGAAATATTGTTTAAAGGCCATTCTCTTTTATGGAAACAACTCAATGTAAATAGCTTATAAAAATACGAGTTCAACGTCAAAAATTAGTCAACGATAAGTATCATATGAATAAGTGCTGATCCAGAAAACAGCAATTCTTCCTCTTTTGTCAAAAACATCGCTCATTGAATGTGAGAACAAAAGGACAAAATAAAGGAAGTGAGAGCTACGAGACTGTCAAGTAAACCTAAGCTCCACTTTCTATTATCCATTCTTATAGAGGTACAGGATACTTTCGGGTGTTAGAAGTTTTCTAGCACGGTAGAGAGAGAGCCCACCTTCCTCGCATCTAAGCTTCAGCCTCTGCCCCGTCGTCGAAACGTTGCATCCCTCTGCCTGTTCTACAAGTATTATAATGGTGAATGCTCTGAAGAACTGCAAGCACTTGTGCCCCCATGACGTGAACACCCTCGACAGACCCGACAAGCTGCAAAATCCCACCCCACACTGTAGAGATCCCTAGATGTAAAAGATCTTTCTACTCCAGTAGTTTCTTCCCCAGAACTGCTAGACTTTGGAATTCCATTCCAGGTCACTGCTTCCCCAACTGTACTGACATACATAAGTTCAAGTGCAACGTGAACCAACATCTTGCTGCCCTAATCCCTACATAGTACCCCAGTAGATGTTTCCCCTGATAGTAGCCCCCTACACCAAAATGGCAATGTGCCTTGTTTGGGGTGAAAATGTAATAAATTAAAAAAAAAAAAAAAAATTCTTAGAAAATATGTAGAGAATAAATTAAATATAGTTTACATTACCCATCATAAATTCTAGCAGTTGTGTTCGGATAATGATTCGTTAATTAACTTAAGAGTGAATGCTTTGCATAAAACTATATAAAAATATACATAGCATCTAATTGGCATAACATATTTTTAAAAAACTATCAATAATTTCCCCTACTCTTTGTCTGTGTCTAAACCTAGACGTGGATCCATGAACAAAGCTTCTTTCTTAGAACTGCACGCCTGTGGAACTCTGTTCCTCTTTCCTACTTTCCAACTGACTACAATATGATTGTCTTCAAGTCCAACGTGAACAGGTTCTTGATGAGCAATCTCCTTATATAATCTAATTTACCAAATTTCCTCTAGTAACGATCACTGCGATATGCTCCCATTGATCACTGTACAGTCATTAACCCTTTCCTCGAGTGGCCTCCAGGCCTTGATAAGTGATGACCCCTTTGTAAAAAAAAAAACGATTTTAATAAATTATGCCTGTTATTTGTTTTTAATTTTATTGTATTATTTGTCTGCTGATGATGATATCTCCGTACAATAAATTGTTCTATATACGAGTATATAACAAAGTTTGGTCAAGTGTAGGAATATATTACACACGAATCCTATCTATTTTTAATGTAAAATAAAATTAATGCTAAGAATTTAAAGAAATTTTCTAAGATTTGTATTATTGATTTCATTTTCTTTTCTGCAATACTACATTTTAATAAGGAAATTATTTAAAAATACATATTTAATGTTGGCTAAATTAATCTCTATTTATATTAAGTTAGATATGTTTATATATTTCTACGTATAAATTCACTAATAAACTAATTAACTGATCATTATGAACTATTAAACACACCTGCTATGCGTAATGGTGGGTAAGATAGGCTATATTTAGTTTAATTTAGTTTTATGCAAAGGAGCCAGAGATCAGGTGGGAACTCATTGTGAAAATTCAGATGCCATTCAGATATGCTTGTGAAATTTTATCAATAAACATCACACAACAGTTAATAAATCTTCCGCAGATTTCAGTTTATTATTGGTAATTTATTAGGTTTTTAGAGGGATTAATATGAGTCCCATTGGAAAATTGAAATATTTTAGATCTATATTAAATCTGATTCATAGTCACTAGACACCAATTAAGCAGGATTCCTTGAATTTCAATTTTTCAATCTTTAAAACTCCTAATTAAATTGTTGACATTTTCTAAAATGAAAATATTCAATAGATTCGATCGCAATTTAACTAAGAATTCTAAACATTAGGTATAGTATTATTATTTCTTACTTTTCACCTTAAAACGTGTTGCAAAACTGTTCTATTTGGGAAATTAATTTTATCTGTGTTATGACAGGTATTCTTCTAGTTTAACATAATTCGATACACTTTTATCCATTTCCACTTTGTTCTTTACTATTTTTTACTGTTGTTCTTTAGAATACAATCGATGAAGCAGCAAATATTCAAATTATCTATGCTCCTATAATTTTTTTGTCTTTATTAATATAACCCTTTTTCCTATTTATTTAAAAAGAAAATACAACTTTGTTATACATGGAATACATGGAATAGCAGCCATCTGCAAAAGATCTAGCTAATTTGCATATTCTTTTAAACATTATTTTTAATTAATTCCCTATTAGTTTTCATTTTTTTTATGGGATGCTCATTTTTAGTTAACTATTATGTGTTATTATATTCATGCATATATTCTACATGATTTATACTTGTGTAATATTTGCGTAAAAAGGTTATAGTAAGCACACACCTCTTTCTATATATATTTATGTATGCGTATATATATTTGTTTTAAAAATATGTGCCTACCAAACTCTTCTGCCAGTTTTTGGTCTACAGACATGAATATTCAGATTTAGGGGATTCGAACCCATGCAAAACTATATATTTTGGTTTTAGCCGAGGAAAATCAGTGCAAAAGTGTCAAAATTAAAGAAATGTAATTTGCCAGGTGAAAGTCGAACTATGGCATTACAAATATGCATGCGTAACGTAATAGCTATTGATTCATGTTTTAATTTTTAGCCTTGCAGCAAACATATCTTCATAGTTCACGCATTAACGTCAAAGGAAAAAGTAAATCATAAGCTAAACGTTTTGGTTTCGATTCTTGGTGGTGGTGCACAAGTCATTTTTTAAAAACTTTTAAAATCATTACTATATATTGGGTCCAATATAATATAATGATAAATACGAAATTTGCGTTAATCAAAATATCATATTTAAGCATATTTTACGACCGGGCAAAGCGAGGCGGCCTACTACTAGTATATATATATATATATATATATATATATATATATATATATATATATATATATATATATATATATAAAGTTAAACTTTAATGTTCAATGTTTAGATTCTTTTTTGACAGATTCGTTTAATATAAACGGATTTCCCTTTGGCTATTTTCATTTGCACTTGGTTTAATATCATAATTATAAATATAACTTTGCAGAAAAGCATGACACACCTTCTACTTTTTTAAAGAAAAAATAAGAAATAATAATTGTAGATGCCTTCGTCATAAACGTTAATCACAGAATTTTATTATTTCAGTTTGCATTCATCAGGTTTTATGAAAATATATTTAAAATTAATTTTGATAAAATCTATGTATAGAATGAACGCACTATTATGCTGATATTGACACACCCATATTAACAGAAAAATCGATATTTTGCTAAATACATTATGTCTCAAAAATATGGTTTAACAACACAACAATTACACAATAGGCATTGAACATTTCATTTACTTTATGCTTTCAAAACTCGCCTTACATAAGTAAATGCCCTGTGTTATTCCTTTTTTAATTTAACTGTATTGTTTTCTTTGTAAAACAATAGTTTTATGTATATTAAAAGTATTTGAATAACAGTTTCACCAACTTAAATGTATTAAATACTTTTTTAAAATTTAGTGTTAATTTTAGAGGAGGTAATTTTAATTAAAAGATTTTTCACATTCAGAAAATTTTATAAAAACTTTTGGCTTCACTTACAAACATCGGTATTTATAAAAAATTAGATTTATTTTATGAAAAATAAATTTATGATAAATCGTACTCATACAAAAAATGCGTATTCATTTTTCTACTATTTTTGCCCACTATTTAGTAGCATTAAAGTATATTTTTAAGATAGTGTACAAAAAAGTCTCCGGGCTATATTAGGGAGCAAAATGGAGGAGGAACAAAAAACAAAACAGAGTAATATAATAAGCATGGTGTAAAGTACATAGTAATGACCTTCATTCAATCCTGAGCAATGTCGGGTCTTTCTATTAACATCGTATAGAATAAGATTGAGTAGACCAATTAACATGCAGCGACAAGTTTGAGTCATAGATGAAAAATTAGTAAGAAACGAGTAACTTTTTGAATAAATTGTTAATTACGGTTAATTAGAACAAATTAAATGCATTTTTGTTCAACACGACTTATTGAGGAATATTCTAACATGCATTTTGTGTGATTAAAATATAGACAAAAATTACTCTTTAGTAGGGTTTAGGATTTTTGTCGAAGTGGAATCAACCTATCAGACAGTGGTCAAGTTTCTACACATACAAATGAACGGATGTATGTTCGCTAATCAGACATAAGCAAAATATTGCTTTTTTCCCCCCCTTCAAGTTTGGTTCCTTTTATGCTCATAAAATCTCGCCACTTCAGGTGGACATCACGTTCATTTCCATAAAACAAGTCACACATCTTACGCGTTTTTCTTCTTCTGGTTTCTGCGTGCTGGTAGCAGAGAGACCACACCTTCTGTTTCTTCAAGGTTAGATTATTTGTGGTATTCCTATTACATTAACTTGGAGAAACAAGCGTTGATTACCTCAGCTTTAGTATAACAATAACTGTATGTGTGTGTGTGTAATCAAGCGAAAAAAAATTAACTCAAACATAATGTATTATAATTGATTTTTTACTCTTTATTAAGAAATATGGATATCAAAATCGTTCTTATTAAAATTATTTTCCAAAAAATAGAATTAAGAAAACCTGTAAGACGAAATGACTACAAATGGTAGACATGTTAAAAGCGTTTTCCAGCAAAGAACAGATTTGTCCCCAAAGTTTGGGGAGTTAAAAATGTAATTGAGTTTCTAAAGGGATAAAAATACAAAAAAAAAAAAAAAGCAAACAAGAACGAAACAAAAATTAAGAAAAGACGTTGATAGAATTTTCTATTACAAGCCGACTTATATATGTGTATTGACATATCATATGATAACTTTTTTGTTTGTAAATAGATTAGGCTTAATTCGCAACCCTGAAAGTTGAATTGAAATAAAAAAGCAAAAGAAAAAGAACGACTCTTAATTCAGTAAAATGTTTCTACAAAATTTCAGTGTGCTTTGGGCTGCTGTCAAAATAATCAGAAATAATTTAGAAGAGAAGACAAAAGATAACATTAGTTTGTTGAAGGGTTGGAATATAATTAATGGTCGACTGGTGAGGTATCTATCAGATGAGATTGCAACCAAAACAAAAGATTGGTGCACTTTTAGGGTTTCTCAATTTTGCCAGAGAAAGATTACTTATATTCCATTTATACTTTATAATAATAAGAGAGAAGCTGATATAATCTGAATCTTATTACAATACTGACATTTTTCATTCTGACTTGTTACTTACGTATTTGTGTAATTATTTAAATGTGCTTCTTATAGAGTTTTAATTCACAATGAAATTCACTTTTAGTATTGCCCATCTATGGAGTGACAGAAACAAAGATATTTTGATAAGAATCTTTTAAATATGCTTAAAATCAAAAACTTTTTAAGACTAAATTGACAGGCTGTGATTTTAGAATTATAACTTTAGTTAGTTTCTGTATCTTTAGGGTAAATTATCTGATATTTCTACTCTATATTTTGTTAGAATTAAAAAAGAAAACAACTTATTTATGTTTGTTAGTGCTGGTTTCATAATACGTTAAGTTCCTTGTTATGTTAGGCCATTCATTGTGCTTAGGTTACATTGTTTTATTAGAAAAATGAGTTTCTGAAGCCAGTGAAATTTTTAAAAAGACAAAATTCAAAATTTGAATCTTTTTTCTCGCTATCTCCCTCTCCCCATCTCTCTCTTTCGCTTTTCCCATTCCAGCTCTTAGTTAAAGAGTATTACTATTTTTGATGATATTTCTTTTCTTTATAATTGACTATTCCAATTATTTTTTTGTTTTATAGTTAAATATATTACCTTTGACTTTAAATAAACAGAGAGAGAGAGAGAGGGGGGGGCTGAAGTCAGAGTGATATATACCGTATGAAATATTTTAGCAATCTTAGGATAGGTCAATTAATTGCAAATTATCACTATTTAGAACAATTAATATTGATTTTTTAAGCATATTTCAATGACAAATTTAACAAATTTTTTTGCTATGTATTTTTTCTATCGTTAAAATATAGAGGAAAAAGTCTTAGGGAAACAAATGTCGATTAACTCAGGTTTAGTATATTTATTATCATTATTATTATTATTATTATTATTATTATGATTATTATTATTATTATTATTATTATTATTATTATTTATAATAATAATAATAATCATAATAATAATAAAATTAATAATAATAATACACCAAAAAGACGATGTTGACCGACTCTATGTGAAAAGGAAAGAAGGCGAAAGAGGACTACTTTAGAAGACTGTGCGCATGACACAAAAAAAGAATTAGAAAAATACATAACGCAAAACACGGAAAGAATAATCATAGCAGTGAGAGACACTGAAAAATTCCACAAAACAGAAAAAAAAGAGATAAAGGATAAGATGAGAAAAGAAAAATAGGAAGAAAGACATGAAAGATTCATTAGGATGACAAAAGATGAAAATAACGAAAACACCTGAACATGCATGTGAAAAGGACGTATAAGCCAAGAAACTGAATCCCAAATAACCGCAGCACGATAACTCGATAAGAATCAACCACATCAAAGCAAAGATCGACAAAACACAAGAAAACAACAAATGCAGACTCTGTGGACAAAGAGACGAAACAATAAACCATACAGTAAGTGAATGCAGCAAACTGGCCCAAAAGGAATACAAGAACAGGCACGACCAAGTGGGAAAGGTAGTACACTGAGAATTATGCAAACAACTGCATCTCGAACTCACAGACAAGTGATATAAACATAAGCCGGTAACAGTACTTGAAAACGAAAATCACAAAATCCTATGGGGCTTGGACATACAAACCGATAAACCCATCAAAGCAAGAAAACCGGATGTCGTAATAATTAACCAAAAAGAAAAATCCTGTCAAATTGTAGACTTTGCTGTTCCAACCAGCTACAGGGTGAATATCAAAGAAAAGCATGTGGACCTGATCTCATCTCAGCTGTGCTATTAAAAAAGTGCTCAGCCGAAGTAGCTCCAGTTCTCTCCAAACTCTACAACAAATGCCTTAATGAATCATGCTTTTCGGGCTGTTGGAAAACTGCTTCTGTGGTACCAGTATTCAAGAATTCTGGTGAAAGAACTGACCCATCAAATTATCACCCCATTAGCCTCCTCCCACTTTTTGCCAAAATATTTGAGACCATAATAAACCATGCTCTAGTCCGGCACCTTACAGATGCTAAACTTCTGACTGACAAACAATATGGATTTAGACAAGCCCGTTCCACAGCTGACATCATCACTGTAATCTCTGAACGTATATACCATTCACTGGACAAAGCGGGGGAGGGCAGAGCGATAGCTCTAGATATATCTAAAGATTTTGACAGGGTATGGCATGAGGGGCTTCTCAGGAAAATTAAATCATACGGTATCACTGGTAGAATACTTAACATAATTAAATCCTTTTTAGATAAGAGAAAAATCCAGGTTGTCCTCGACGGTCCTACATCTAAACAGTGTGATATAAATGCAGGAGTGCCTCAGGGGTCTATCCTTTGACCTCTATTGTTCCTAATATTTATTAATGACTTCCCCGACAAAACTGCCTCTGAGATGGGTATATATGCTGATGAAACCAAGCTCTATAACAGGCATGACAGGAAAACAAATGAACACATAACTAAAGAAATGGCAAAAACACTAGAGGATGACCTCCAATCTGTAGTGGAATGGGGACATAAATGGATGGTCACATTCAATGCTGCCAAGACTAAACTGGGTTCCTTCAATAATTACAAGAAACCTTCTCTGCCACCAATAGCAATGGCCAGTGACTCCCTGTCTGAGAGCCTAACGTTCACAGGAAACATGAGTTGGAATAATTATATTGAAAACATTGCCAGGGCCGCTGCGAAAAAGGTAGGCTCTTTCTACCATGCTAGAAAACTACTAACATCTGAAAGTATCCTGTACCTCTATAAGGCCACCATTCGCCCATGTATGGAGTATTGTTGTCACATTTGGGCTGGTGCATCTACTACTAGTCTCTCGCTCCTAGACAAGGTTCAAAAGAGAGTCGCAAATCTGATAGGTCCTTAACTGGCATCTAAGCTTCAGCCTCTGTCCCATCAACGAAACGTTGCATCCCTCTGCCTGTTCTACAAGTATTTTAATGGTGAATGCTCTGACGAATTGCAGACACTTGTGCCCCCAGGACGTAGACACCCTCGACAAACCCGACAGGCAGCTAAATCCCACCCCCACACAGTAGAGATCCCTAGATGTAAAAGATCTTTCTACTCCAGTAGTTTCTTTCCCAGAACCGCTAGACTCTGGAATTCCATTCCAGGTCCCTGCTTCCCTAACTGTACTGACATGCAGAAGTTCAAGTGTAACGTGAACCGACATCTTGCTGCCCAAATCCCAACATAGTGCCCCAGTAGTTGCTGCCCCTGATAGTAGCCCCCTACACCAAAATGGCAATGTGCCTTGTTTGGGGTGAAAATGTAATAAAAAAAAAATTAAAAAAGCTAGCCAGAGAGGTGAAAGGGATATGGAAGATGAAGAAAATCAAAATAATACCTATAATAGTAGGAGCACTGGAAACAATCTCGAAAAACTTTGAAAAAAGAATGGAATAAATTGGAATTAAAGGAATGATTGGAAAAATACAACGAACAAACATAATGAAAACAGCTGAAATATTAACGAAAACCCTTGAATGTGTAACAAGTGCGGATTAGACAAACTGCTTCAGATACAAAACATGAAACGCCACATGGAGCTAAGAACATTGAAGCCGCATATCTATAAGTTCTCTAACCCCACCCCGTCCCCCATTACCACATCACTGCCCCCCCCCTCTAAAAAAAATAATGAGTGAGACCAAACAGTTAAGTAGAGTCAAGGAGGAAGGAAAGACCAGGGAGAGACCATTGACTAGATCTCTGCTGGATAAGTGCAAAGAGAACTGGGACCTTGGGGAGGCTTATTACCATTCAAATTTCGGTGAAGACCAATAGCTGCTGCCAACGAGAAATCAATGACAAGCAGCTGCTGCGATAATGCAAATCTATTTGCAAATACTATCGAAAGAAGTGGAGAGTACTGGAAATCTGGGGAGACTTGTTGTCACTCAGCTTCCAGGGAACGCCACAGGATGTTTTCAAGGAGAGATCTTTGATGACTTGTGTGAAAGCTCCTTGTGAGCCAATAATAATAATAATAATAATAATAATAATAATAATAAGACCATACAATGAAGATCATTGGCTAAAAAGTAAATAGGAATGAATGAATGAATTGAAGACTAATTGATTAAGAATACTTATTTTATTATTCCACGTGTAACAATGTGTGCATGTAAGCATATACCTAATAGGATAAAGTAATTAATATAGATTGATGAAATCGTATATCGAAATGTGATTGCATTTGTGTAGCCATTCAATATAATTATGCATCTATATGACAGTAAAACTGAGAATACTGTGTGTTATGTTGATACTATGAACAGTTCATCAATACATGGATGTCTTAAATGGTGGGAGGTCTTAGAAAGAAGAAATATGAGGGAGAGGGGAAAACACAGAGAGAGAGAGAGAGAGAGAGAGAGAAAGAGAGGAGGGAGGAAGAATATTCCAAGATCCAGCATGTACTATAAAAAGCCAAACGCACAGATTTCTTTTTTCTTTTTTTTCTTTTAGAGACAACACACGTACATACATCACAGTCCAACCAAAACCATTGGACCAAAAAGCTCTCGACAAATAGCATACATATAACAAGAGATTTTCATGGAATAATAAACGTATGTACAGCAAAGACACTTTCCAAAACTCTCTCACTAATAAAACCGGCATGCTAATACATATACACACACTTTTTCATGCTTATTCCATTTATACACACTTGAATGTACACGGCGATAGCCGACATGAACATGTGAACTAAATTTCTCTTTATAGATGAAGCACCTTCTTTTAATCAGTCAGGTTTTTTAGAGTCTCTGAAGAGTCATTTAATTCATTATCTAACTTTATTTTTGAGGCATAACAAAGTCGTCTATAGTAAATCTATCAATTTATGTTAATTTTGAAGCCAATATTCAACATCCTGTATACATAATTTAAGATGTTAGTATATATCACCTAAACAAAGTAAAAGATATGTTTCTCTGCAAAATTTTATGATTCCAGCTGCAGCTTCTTCAACACTTTTATAAATACTTGAAACACACATACATAGTGTGTGTGTGTGCGTGCGTGTGTGTGTGTGTGTGTGTGCGTGTGTGTGTGTGTGTGTGTGTGTGTGCGCGTACGCACATGTGTGTAATAATGCACTTGTTCTTAAGTAACTTTCTTAGAACAACCATTGAATCAAAAGTCATGACATTTAATTAGTTTTTCCTATCCGGATTGCAGGTAAGGATTGGCTTGTCTTCATTACCCAGTATTTTTATGACTTGGGGTCAGCAGTGGACAGGAACAGCATGTAACCCGGGCAACATGAGTATCTTGGAATTCAGCTTACTTACAACTAATTGCTACAGAAGAAAAAACATTTAAACATTTTTAGCTCCATTTGGTAGAGCTTTAATTGTTCACAATTATATACACACTTATTTCCTTTTAAACGGACTCTCAGTTTTCAAGATTGTTGTAAGTTTTGTAAGGAAGTAAATTGTTGATCATCCGTTCATAGAGGTTGCATTTGAAGCATTTAATGATCTACTTTTTTGCTTATTTTAATCTAGTTTGAGCTAATTCTGCTTCTTTTGAACCAGAGCTGAGATGTGAGGGTCAGAGAAGGAAGTTTCCCAATTTTATACAAGTCAGAAAATCTGTTGTCATTGAAAAAAAGGGTTTATTATGTTTTAAAATATCCATTGTCATTACTCTAATTAATTGCAAAGTCAATCATCTTTTACTAAGTTTCTGTCTATTACTCTCATCTTCTGTCACTATGTTGTTTTACAATGTCTCTAAGACTTGTTTACACAATTCTCTCTCTTTCTCTCTCTTTCTTTCACTTTTTATTAACAATTAAACGTAATGAAATGGAAGATAAGATTATCCATTATAAACTATATGGAATATCATCACAAATATTAATACAATTTAACCCAAAACTAGAGACATAAAGAGATAGATAGATAGATAGATAGATAGAGAGAGAGAGAGAGAGAGAGAGAGAGAGAGAGAAGGCGTGTCAGAGAATTCGAGATAAAGTTAACAGAATAAGTTTGAATTTTGTTGTCTTTTTAAAATTTAACTGGTTTTGCAAACTCACATTTCCTGATTCAAACAATATAAGCCGACCTATATAAATGCATATATATATATATATATATATATATATATATATATATATATATATATATATATATATATATATATATTAGTGGCTTGGCAACTATAAGGACACTATAAATACAAATTTATGCAAATTTGCGCATATTTTATTGGTTTGAAAATATGGGTGTGTCAAAAAATTTTCACCATAAAATGGTATCATAATCTTGAAAAAGTTTGCAAATTTTAATGGAGTTTCGTCCTTTAGAACCAAAGATATGAGCATTTCAACAATTAATTTGGCTACGAGTATAGATATATACGTATATATTTATGGATATATCTATATATTAATCCTGTGTATCACTTTATTGCAAGTCAATATTTTTTGGTCCCCCGATTTATCGGAGAGGGACCTATGTTTTCAGTGGCATCCGTGCGTGCGTCCGTGCATCCGTTATTCCGGACGATTGCCAGATAACCGTCCATTAGTTTTTCCTGAAATTTTGACACAAATTGTGTTTCATTAAATAAATGTGCACAGTATAAAAGAATTTTTTTGTGAAAATTCCCGTTGCGTCTCCAGGGGCTCAAAAGAGGCCAAAAATGCCCCAAAATGGCAAAAAAATGCCACGTCTTGCCCCATAACTTTTGATCCATCCATTAGATTTTTCTGAAACTTGACCAAAATGTGGAGCCTATTGTTCTTAATATAAATCCAGTATGGGTGACCCTGGCAAAATTCTGGTTCGCATCCCTCCGGGACTTTTAGAGCCAAAAAAATCATGCCTTTTTAGAGCTCTTTTTTTCATATTACTCAAACTTGAAACTATATAGTGGTTTCCCATGGTGCTGAATTCAAATACACATGTCTTAAGGTGTGAAACGGCATCGTTTGTCCATTTTCACTGGGATTCGGCGTTCCCAGGAGCTCGACTTCTCAGTACCCTGGGACAGGAATGTGAGAGAGAAGAAGGACATGGTGGAGCAATTATGGTCCATTGGCCTTGGAGATAAGGCGTATACACGAGGTAAAAACACAAATAGTCCCGGTCATAGTTGGTACACTAGAAGTAGTATTAAGTCGCCTGGAAGGACAATTGAAAAACTATGAATCCCCGATGCTTTAGGCGACCTTCAGACTTCTGCTATTGTAGGTACCACCAACATCCTTAGGAAAATCCTTGATTTGTGAAACTCCTGGTTTGGAGCCGGGATTAAGGGAAATCCTCTGGAAATGAATCCCATCTCTTTTCTGAGAGAGACGTTGATAAATCAGAATTATTATTATTATTATTATTATTATTATTATTATTATTATCATTATTATTATTATTATTATTATTATTATTATTATTATTATTATTATTATTATTTACTCACTAGGAGTAATCACACAAGCCATTATAAGAGATTGCTCTTTGAGAACAACTTGTGATGTTCCCTGGAGTCTGAGTGACAACAAGTCTCCCCAGATTTTCAGTACTTTCCACTTCTTTCAAAAAACATTTGCGTTGTTGCAACAGCCGCTTACCATTAATTTCTCATTAGCAGCAACCATTGGTCTTCACTGAAATTTTAGTGGCAATAAACCTCGCCAAGGTCCCAGTCCTCTTTGCACTCATTCAGTCGAGATCTGGCTAGTACTTCCTCTCCTCAGTCTTTCCATCTTCCTTGACCCTCGTTATTTGATGTGGTGCCCGTTTACGGTGGCACTCACAAAAAAAGTAAATAAATAAAGATAAAAAAATAAAAAAATTGGGGCAGTATTTTTCAATTATACAGTTTCAGTTTTCATGATTCCATGCAATGTTTCCTTGTGTTTTGCATCTGTAGCCGTTTCTGTGTCCAGCTTGTGTGCAGTTTATGTGTGGTGTTAGTCTCCACATTCAAGTGTTTTCCATAATATTTCTGCAGTTTTCCTTCTTCCAATCCATTGTATCTTCTCTGCCATCCGTCTGATTCCAATCTCCTCCCATTCTTTTTTCAAAGTTTTTCGGTATATTATTATTATTATTATTATTATTATTATTATTATTATTATTGACCCTTCACCCAGATTTATATCCTCTGTTAAGAAAACTGAAAGGATGTCATTTTTAAATCTAATAACGAAAACTCTACCCTAACTTAGGTGTGTACTGGAGCTAGTTTTGCATATAATTTATCAATCGTATTTGCTATTATTTAATTCAAGAACATGGCTTCACTTTTCAGGAAGTTGTTCTAATTTCTTCTTCAGCAAACATATTCAGTACATAGCGATGGAAATGATACTTTTCCAATATGCTTATATCTTTTGTTTTTCAAACTAATGACACCAGCTTTTTAGCAGTCTGAACAAAAACGTAACTGATACTCGCTTGGTTAAAGAAATCTGCTTAAACATGTCAATTATTCCATTTCATTTATTGATTATGAAGTGTTAGAATAGAAAAGAAATCTGCATCTATTTGTAAATGAAATGAATACTCTCAACTTCTGGCCTTCCGAAAAATAAAACTACAAATTTAAAAAGAAACTAAGTAGATGTTAATATATAAAAGAACAAAGGAAGAGAAAATCAATTCAGTGTATTCATACATAAATCTAAGTTATCTTATTATTTAATATAATAATAATATTGGTAATAATAATAATAATAATAATAATAATAATATTAATAATAATAAACCCAATGGTTGCTGTCACCGATAAATCAATTGAACCGGCTGATGCAATAACACAAAATGAAATGCAACATTAATTGTAAGAGATGGGGAGACTTCTTGTCACTATGACCCTCGGAAATACCACTTGTTTTTGTTAGTGAGCAATCACTGCTGATAAATTGAGTGAGAATTTTATAATAATAATAATAATAATAATTACATTGTATACCATACAATGCACAAAAAAGGATGTGCTCAGCTGAAATATTGCAGAAAATCCTCGAATGTAAAAACCACCCACATAAACAATGATCTTTAATCAGCCACAGTTAAGTTGAAGTAGAAATAGAACAAAAAGCGCTCAAGGTAACTGAAACTGCTAGAAATTCTGTACCTTCTCAAACACACACTCTTAATAGCATTGATTACAACCAGCCATGAAACGTAAGAAGGATGGAAACACAAGGGAGGGAGAGATCCAACAAGATTTCTATTGGAGAATGTTGCAACCTTGTGGTAGCTTAAACAAACAAAAAGCAATGGTAACCGGCACACACAAAATTATTTGTAATGACAGAAACTGCTGGAATTTTTAGAAGACTTGTTATCATGTATACTCCAGATAAGACTACTTGCTATTGTTAGGAAGCAACATTGATAATAACTTGTGTGAAAATTCCTAATGAGTAAATGTTAATAATCACAATAATAATTATTATTATAATCATAAACAATTATAAACAAGAGCTAGAAACATTAATAAGAAAAACTAACAATAATACAAGAATGCTGAATGAATTGAAAAAAAATGTGCACTTCTGGAGATGAAGAAGGAAAAACTGAAATCAACAGAAGGTATGGAATTACACAGTTGTGTTCAATGGACCTGGTGAATGTGAGGACTATAAATATTCTTGACACAGATATCATCAAGTCGATAGTGGCATTTAGAAGTATACAATAAGTAACATAAAATAGGGAAGCCTGATTATACTGTAAAAACACAGCCAAAATGAATAGTACAGAGAGCAGCAAAATGGGAGACAAAGAAGTTAAGAGGCAAAATGTAAAGAGAATCAACGTCATGAACAATTTATGAAAAAATAATAACAAATCATCAAAGAATGCACAAGGATAGTTTAAGGAAGACACAAAATCACCATTGACAGGTACACAAAACAATGCGGTCAGGACATGCTAAACAACATCATAAATGAAAACAGGAAGCAAAAACAAAAATTACACTAAAATAGACATAAGTGACCCAGAAAGGAACCCTATTCCGAACTTTGTTACACTATAGCATATTGAACATATAGAAGAAAATTGGAAGTTTTAATAATCAAAGAATCTGTGAAAGAGTAGGTTTTGCTGTCCTAGCAAGCTCACAAGTTCAATCTGAAGTAGGCAAAAATATCTAAGCCAATACAAATTGTTTGCCAGACATCAGAAAGGAATATGTAATATGAAGAAAACTACTGTAAAACCAATAATTGAAGGAGCACTAGGAACTATTTTGAAAAATCCAGTAACATTATTAGGAGAAATTTAAATCGATGAAAGACAGACATCATGCAGACCACGACATTTATGACAACAAAACACCCAAAAATATTATAGAGATTGACACTGTTGAAATCTGATACTTTTATGTGAATTTTGATTTCCATTATTAAGAGTACATAATTTTTTCTTAATTTTTGTATCTCCATTGCACTATCCAATCACTTCTGGAATCTTCTCACATGCTTCGTTGATTAAAAAAATTTACATGCATTCCTTCTTTTATTACCTTTACTATTAAGGACTTATGTGCTTCGAAATTGTATTTGGAAAGAAATAGAATACTCATTAACAAATACATATTAATCAAAACTGGTATAAACCACTGCAAAAATAGTTATGTTTTAGAATCAGTAATATTTTCTGAACAACACGTTTACAATAAAATCTTTATAACTAATTAGCATAGCTTTTCAAAAATTGGCAAAAATAATCGTTTTTTTAAAAGTATTTACAAATTGATATGAACATCTCCAACAAATTTAATTTATGTCGGACTAACTATCCTGGATCTAAATAGAGTTTAATTCATTGTAAATTCTAACAATAAATAAACTTTGTAGTGTTTGTATCCATCTTGTTCAATAATAGCTTCGTTTCTCTGCTGTGCAGAAGACAAAATAAATCATATGTACAACAGAGAGGCTTTAGCATGCAGCAAAACCAATGGTCGATATCCTTTCCATGAAATAAGGCATTTATTATTATTATATATTATCGCATTACTCAGCAGGCCATTCAACAATATGAGAGTAATATTATTCCTAACAGAATTCTCTCCTTAGTTCCAAGGAGATTGATTTTAATTTTGTAAATCTGACACATTTTGAGATACTGAAATTTGTCATAGAACACTGGCTTAGTTTTTTTTATTTTATAGAATATTAAATCAGTTTCAGCTTAATGTCGAAACACAATACTTATTTCATGTTCATATCCACTATACCACTTATGTCATTTAAAGAAACTAATATTCCGTTCCTTTGGTTGGGATTTCCCAAACAACTGAAATAAGATTTGTCATTGCTTGATAAAAGTCGTTCAAATTCCACATATTATGTAAATTAATTATTAATCTATACAAAACACCTATTTTTACTTAAGAGAAATTTATCTACCCGAAGATAAGAGTTAATTAGATAGATAGACGATGAAGAAAAACATCTTGTGAAGATTAACAGAATGAACAACATTCGATTACATATGGATGGAAATGATTAATAAGAAGTATAATCTCCAACAGAAACGATTAATTAGAGCTATCATTTAAACTTAAATTAGAAATCTGTTTGACAATATTTTCGTTGGAACTGGTACATCGACTTCATTGCTTCTATTTTCATCTCTTCTGTATCATGAAATCGTTGTTTTCAAAGAATGCCCCTCATTGGACTGAACATATGAAACTTGAAAGGTGCCAAACTTCTAAAGCGATTGTCTCCCTAATTTAAGAATAATCTTATTTCTTGTTAAGGGTGTGGATTGCTATGCATTAGACTGAGTCCGTGTAATTTCAAATCCTTGTTTAATCTCCTTCTTTATAGAATAAGCTTCTTGCATATCTCAGTTGTGCCAGTTTCTGTTCATGGAGCTGTTATCTTTCAGAAAATAATGAAAACGATATTCTTGTCACCCTCAAAATATTCATTGTCACTTTCAGTGTTGAATTGCTGTTAGTTTAACTTCTTAATTATTTAAAAAAGAATTTGAATAGATTCTTCATTTCCACATCACAAATGACAGACCAGCAAATCATGAAAATATGTTCATTGGTTGCTTGAAATCATTGAAGGCATGTGTACCTGCTTTAAAGTGTTCCAAGAAAACCAGGATATAGTTTCATATAAATCTACTTCAAATCAGACATCAACTGTTGAGATATCTAATCTGCACATTGTCTTGTCTTTCAGCATCTTCAGGTCAATAGACTAATTTGTCTAGTAATTGCTACTTATATCAGTGATTACAGTTGATGACTTGTTGTCTGTCTTTAAGTGACAAAGAATATGATCATTTGAACTCATCTACCGTCTTTTTAGTGATGTCTAAACCATAAACATTCTGTAGCCTTCCGTTAATGTTAGCCTGCATTTCTCATTTGTTAAGACGTCAGTGAAAACGTGTTCTTTCTACTTGATGTTCTTTGTATATCTGCAAAGATAAAGATTGTGTTAGTGCACTTAAAACGAAAAAAATAACTAAAAACATAATATCTGCGATTGAAAGGGCCCTTTGTTTATTAAACGAACACGTTTTAATACACACTTGAATAACATTCATTAAACTCTCAAGGATTCTTATAAGTCAATAATTAAATATGATTTGTTTCTGCTGTAACTTTTTTTTACTTTCTAGTAATATATTTTTAAAATTAAATATAACATGATTTGTCAGGGGCAGTAGGTTATTACACATGATTGATACGTATGAGAAGTAGTTAACTGACTTGTTGGTTTGATCATATGGTAGAGGAAAGGCTTTAAGTCTAAGTTGCAATCTAAACTTTAGTAAACAAAAATCTAATGTTAGATCCTTTGATATGAGGGCTTAAAATCCTCTTGTTTCAATACGAGTTAATCCTATCTAAGGAAAATGGATGTACCTTAGTTAAGTAAATAAAATATATTTTAACCTTTTTTTATACGAAATACTTCACAGAAATTCTATGTACTTGATTCAGCTTGTTCCTTCAAGTATGGACCTTCAAGTTGAGCTGACTTTTGGAAAAGCCCGAAATTACAAATAATGGGGGAAAACGTTTGACTATCACAAAACAATTATAAATAGTCAAATCAATATTTCTGCTAATTTATGACAACTTTTCTATATAATTATCGTAGAACAACAATTTGAATGAAACGTTGAGGAAAAAATCATGATCATTTTCTCATTTTTATGAATATATCAGCTTCGCTTTTGATCCAATAGATATTTACCATTGATATATGCAACATACTATTATAGATTCACCACATAAATGTATGGAATTTGACAATTTTGTTTTGTCTCATTTGTCTGTTTGACGGGGTCATTTAATACTATAATAACCAAATGATTATATACAAATTAAAACCAAATAATTATACACAAATTATAAACAAATAATTATACACAAATTATAAACAAATAATTATACACAAATTATAACGAAATAATTATATACAAATTATAAACAAATAATTATACACAAATTATAACCAAATAATTATACACAAATTATAAACAAATAATTATATACAAATTATAAACGAATAATTATATACAAATTATAACCAAATAACTATATACAAATTATAAACGAATAATTATATACAAATTATAAACGAATAATTATATATAAATTATAACCAAATAATTATATACAAATTATAAACAAATGATTATACACAAATTATAAACAAATTATTATACACAAATTATAAACAAATAATTATACACAAATTATAACGAAATAATTATACACAAATTATAAACAAATAATTATGCACAAATTATAAACAAATAATTATACACAAATTATAAACAAATAATTATATACAAATTATAAACGAATAATTATATACAAATTATAAACGAATAATTATATACAAATTATAAACGAACAATTATATACAAATTATAACCTAATAATTATATACAAATTATAACCAAATAATTATATACAAATTATAACCAAATAATTTTACACAAATTATAACCAAATAATTATATACAAATTATAAACAAATAATTTTACACACATTATAACCAAATAATTATATACAAATTATAACCAAATAATTATATACAAATTATAACCAAATAATTATATACAAATTATAAACGAATAATTATATACAAATTATAAACGAATAATTATATACAAATTATAACCAAATAATTATACACAAATTATAAACAAATAGTTATATACAAATTATAAACGAATAATTATATACAAATTATAAACAAATAATTATATACAAATTATAAACAAATAATGATATACACTTTGCTGAAGAAAATTCATGTACACCATGACTCCGAAAAGCGCCACGCATGGAATCGTTAATGAAATTCACTCAATTCAGTCTATGCCTTTCTATTTATAAGTCACAAGTGAATGAGTTTACATTCCTTAAATCAATTCTACTTTGATAAATTTTTTATGTTATAAATTGTTTTCATTGTATTAAAATCTTTTATAAAAGTGTACTGATCTCCATAACAAAACAGGTTACGTATTGAAAAGTTTGTGTTGACGGGTTTTAATTACATTAACGTTGTAGCATGTTTTGTTATCTCAAATATATTCACCTGGTATTTTAGTATTTAATAAAGTCCAGAAAAATAAACAGTCAAGATTTCGGAAACAAAAATTAAAGAACAACCAATAACTTATAACAAAGCCGTAGTATTGGATTATGTACCTACATCTACCTTTAACATGTGGAAGTGTAAGATTTTTTATTTCAGAAATTTATTTTAATGTTTGTATGACTTCTTGATACACAGGAAACAACATGGTTGCTGAGATTATCGCATAGCTTTGCTAAACGTAGGCGATTTAGTGTGGTTTTACAAGAGATTTTGTTTAATGGGAACTTGAATTTAGGGTTAGTAGTAGAGTAAGTAACTTTTTTACTATTTTTTCAGCATCAAATAAATGTTGAGTTAGCTGTTATTTTGGATGTCATGTGTCATAAAAATGCGTCTGAAAACAAGCTTACAAACAGTTTCCACATGTTAAAAATATATGAGTCGGTGGAGAATTTATTGCCATTGCGTGTACTATAAATTATGTGAGTATTTGACTGTCAACTATTCTTGAATATTATCCTAATATTTATGTACTTACCTTTAAATAAAAATTTAAGTATTTCTAAATTTTACATTGACCGACATCTCTGACCAATCGCGGCATCTTATTATACACAGCTGAAAAAAGATTTATGATTTTAAATGGAAATACCCAAAAGTGTTATCTGCTCATTTGTCTTTCGATCCATCCATTTGAGATTTTAATGTATTTTTTTAATAATTGCTATGTGTTCACTCTTAGAAAACTACATAACTTGTTTTAGAAAACATTCTGTGATCGCAATACTTTAAAAGGCGATTTTAAGTAAAGAGCATCATCTTTGATCTTTGATGGTATGTAATAATCTTTGTTAGTGAAAGTATCTTTTTGAAAAACCTTTGTTTATTGTTTGTTGCCAATGCGGGTGAGAAAAGAACGTTTATTTCAAGTAATGGTTGACATATGGTTTCCAGTTAGGACAAAGAAGAAAGAATTCACCATTATTGTATAAACAAACCACCCTCGGAAATGCTCTGAATATAAATAGACAATATATATATATATATATATATATATATATATATATATATATATATATATATATATATGTATGTATGTGTGTGTGTAGTTACACATATATATATATATATGCATATAATCACACACACACACACACACACACACACACACACACATATATATATATATATATATATATATATATATATATATATATATATGTTGACATATGGCTTGGCAGAAGCAGACAAAAGAAATGAAGAAATAGTGCCATTCCTGCTTCTTGTCACCCACTCATGGTGAATTTCCTCAGAGATGCTTTGACAGGGTTTCCTGTTTGCTGGCATCGCAGAAACGGCCCAACTTCTAATGACCTTCCTGTTTAAGTTGATCTAAATGTCAAGGGGTGGTGCCATTTTATCGTTTCTTCAGTCGGGAATCCATTCCTTGTATCGTGTTCTTTTCACTCTTTTAAACAAGCTTTATTTTAATCTTGATACAACCATTATCAGAACATATGGATCTCATGTAGAGTTGCTTCTTTACCACAGAAGTATGATTAATTTTACTGTAATCAGTGCTAGGGCTATAAGCTTATGTCCTCTCTCAATATATAAAGGGTCCACAGAATGAGTATATTGCGTAAACAATATAATAACCTATTTTAATCATTATAAATCGAAGAATTATCCAATTTTTATAAAATGGTCAGCATTTATTAATTAAACGACATATTTTATAAGTATTTTTTTTTAAATATTACAGTACCGATTTTCAAAAAAGCTAAGTTTGACAAAATTTAAGTATATGCCAGATTAATTCATAAATATTTTTTTTTCTTTTTTAAGATAGGGACACTAATTAAGAACGTCCCAGATTATTTTGAAACTAACTCTTTTAGAGTCTCAAAGAAGGCTTTCCTCCCCGATTGATTAGTTTTTTCCATTGTAGTAACGGTTTCAGAAAACATTTTTTCGCACTGTAAAATAAATATACTCCACTGCATGCTACTTGTAAAGGTGCGTGTGCCATCAAATATCCAAGAACGTATCTCTTAACATGACACCAAAATTTGTAAATGGTCGAAAGACAAGAGAATAAAGAAATATTGTTGTTAAATACTTTTGTAAGTTTGTTTATGTACATAAGCATAAAGCAATTAATTTTGAAATATTATCAAATGGTCAACTATGGATTTAAATATAAATTATTTTAAAATAACAATGCAGAAAACAGCTCGAATGTAAATTCTATACGAAAAACTCCACCAGAGAGATTGTTCTTTCCTTTTCTAAATCATTGCTCATTAAAAATACTTTGTAATAATTTCTAATCGATTATATAATTTTTACCAGCATTGCCGACTATAGGGTGGCTGACCTAGCTTCAATATGACGTCTGAATATTAAAATTGACTTTAAAAAATGTTTGTACATTACATTTATATATAATAATTTATTAATAATATTTGTTTCATATTTTGTTCATTATACTGTAAGAATGTGGAACAACTTGAGCTGTCCGCAGATATTTGTATCATCTTTGGAATTTTATTTCAATTACATCATTTTATATTTCAAAATTTTATAATTAATTTATTTCAAAGGTGTCTTTTCGCCCGGTAAAAAAGGCGGATACTTATCTAATGAAAATCGATACATGTAGTCTTTTTTTCTTAGTAAATACAATCTGATTTTAATGAGTGATAGTAGGTAGAGATGAGTGTAAAAAGAGTGCATTTTCCCTCCTGAAAAAAAAAATCAATAAACGAAATTAAAATACTGATGGGATTAAATATGTAATCAATTGAAAATATTTACTATAAATAACTGGCGAAACAAAATTAAGTATGTACCTTATATTAAATAAGTTATACATTTGACAAGTTAGGTGAGCTCTATTTTATATATAAATATAGCTCCACTTTATGTATATATATATATATATGTTGGATAGATTTGTGCAAATTAATCCATCTATATACCATGATAGCAAATTACAAAGCAGAAGGAGCAATAGACAGAATATGTCCCTTTTCACTGTTTGATGGAAGGGCTAGGTTGTATTTTCAGTCGGAGTTCTCATGCAAATTCTTCCGAGCCAATGTACCAGTAACATATCCAGTGTTCTTTTGAATAATATTTAGTAATGAGAAAATATTAACATTGCTATAATCTAGTGAACAGAATAGAATTAGTGAATTTATTTTCATCACATTTTTATTTGATTTTAAACTAATATTTTGTGATTAATGAATCATTTTTCTTCTGTATTCTTATGAAGTCTCTCTAATTGCAAATAAGCATCTAAAATATAAATGCAGTTATCAATCCTTATTTTTCCGTCCATATTTATCTACTGGTATGTGAAAACATGTCGCTATTCTTATAATTTTGATGAAAATAAAAATCGAAACCTCGATAATAACTATGAAATTTACTTTCAAAAACGTTCATGAAAAATAAGAGGCTAATTTGTTTATGAGCAGCGCATGACGGCTCACTTGCATGACAGCATATCATTTGCTATTTGTTTACATATAACCTCATTTCTTAAGAATCATTTCTGCTGCATTCTTACAAAAGGGCCATAGCTGTAAACATCTACTCAAGCCATGGCCACTGTGGCAGCCTGGAACAAACACAAATAAGATGAATAATGAAGGTTGTCCATTCCCTCATTGAGTTATTTTATCTTTTGTATATGTTGTTCCACTTATTGGCAGAAGCTTGTTCATTGATAATAACTCCATTTGTAATTTTCTGTATCATTAGACCATATTGATCATCTGGTGCGGCAGGCCTTAATACAAAAAAAAATCTTCATTTTTTTTCGTGAAGTATTTTACCAAGATGTTCTCTTAATTTAGCAACATAATAAACGTATTGATATCATAAATAGAATTCTATTTTTTTAAAGAGAGTGCCATGAACAGTATAATAAATATCAAATTTTTGCTTAATTTTTATAAGTTTTGTCTGGCAAACTATTTCACACATAACTAAGGTAGAGATTTGTGAAATTGATTTAATGTTTTCATTATTCACACGAATACCTCCAATAGGTGAATTTGAATGTTTAAGGGAGAGAATTTTAAAGCCTACATAAGAGAATTCGAATATCTACTGGAAAGAATTTGAATATCTACTTTACACTATCCCCGAGTGTCTGACTCTCTGTACAGGAGTTTGTCAGGACAACTTGGCATGAAGATAATCGCCATACAAGTAACCCTTATTCAAAATAATATAGTATTCAACACCCAAACTAGATCCATCTCCGTGTGGCTTATACAAGGAATGATGCACCTTCTTTAAGTGATGTTGCCTCAGTTAGCGAGATATTCTACCAGACCAGATGAATTCTTGTCCAAGAGTCTGAAAATGCCAAGAGACGATATTAAAGATTTACTATAACATAGTTAAATGGTCAATCGATTGAGAGGTAAAGGAGAACTTTAATAGAATGCTCGGATATCTATATCTCATATAAGTGTTAGCCCCAGGAAAGAACACCTCGATTTATGAGAAATTATACTTGAGTAAAATAAAAAGAATGAAAATAATAGAATGAACTAGACTTTCATGTCTATGCTGAGCAACTAATTTAGCACTTATTTTACAAAAAGACGTTACTTGTCTCTCTCTTCTGTTATTTCCATGAAAGATACTCGACTGAGCTAAATTCTTTGGTTCATCTTTAACATTAACAGCAAGAATCCACTTTGTTACCACAATTCTTCCTTTATGTGTTTAGCATAGGTCGGGATTTTCATGAGCTTCCTATCAATGGACTACAAATTACAACATAGTCAGCTTCAAATCTAATATCAATAAATACTTGTCATAAACATCCCATAAATAATCAAACTTAGTTTATAACATTGACGTTATCTTTCGTCTGACAACCTTTCCATCTCATTAATACCTACCTGCGAGTGGCCCCTGCACTTTATGAGTGGTAATCTAACGGCAATAAAAAAAAAGAAAAAGAATATTTTCAAATAACACCAATCATTCAATGTGGGGCAAGAACCATCGCTTCATTAAGAACCATTTATCAAAGAAAACTCTGGAGGTATTTTTTGTAGAATAGTGAACTACACATAATGAAATAGAAAATAATATATTCTAAGTAATACTGTGTATTTGTACAAGTTTTATTTTGAGGAAGAAAATAAATGGGTTCATACGTTTTTTAATCTTGATTTGTGTCATTTGTTTTATGTATATTCATATAAAGAAAGATTTTATGTTTATATATTTATATGCAGAAGATTCACCTTTAAACTAATTCACTGAACATCATGAATTTTAGTACCAGCTGATAGGCGTAAGGATGAATAATGGGGATATATTTAGATAATTCATGGTGGATAATAGGAGTATACTTAGTTGAAGTTTTATGCAAAAAGGGAGGTGAAAACGCTTCATGAAACTCCAGATACGTCTGAAATTTAAAAAATAGGTATTAGACATCAATTAATAAAATTTCCCCAAATATAAGTTTCGTTGGAGTGTTTTAAAAGTGTTTTAGAGGGGCATAATATGGCTAAAACCTTCCAATTGAAAATTCAAACATTTCAGAGTTGCATTAAATTGTGATTCATAATCATTAGACACTAATTGAGCAAGATATCTTAAATTTCGATTTCTTCTGAAAACCCCTCACGCTTAAAACTTAAATCTAGTTGCAATAAATTTGTACTGAGAGATTCATGAACAAGCTGTCCTGCTTGTAATATATAAACTTAACTTCAGTTTTAATAGTGGAAATCTAACCAGTAACGCATTGTTTTTAGCATTGATTTTGTTCTTAAAAGACAAACACAAATGAACGTTAAACCTAAATGAATTTTGGCAAGCAAGGTTTTTTTTAAAGAGCAGGGATCTATAATTGATTTCAAGTATCTTAGAACGAGTCTAGGGATTAAATGGAGTGATCGACCTACCACTAACGCGCACTAACCAACATGCGGTATCATCAATAATGTGCATAGGACGTCTAGCTCGGACTTGCCCTAAGATTGGACTCAGAAAAAATTGCTAATCAAGTGCTGCAGTGAACCCATGATGGAAAAAGAAAAGGAATATCAAAAATGAACTGCAACTAAACAATCAGGAGAAATATGATCACAATGAGAAGCTGGAGCGACACTGTGAATCTAGCTTCAGACTGGAAATGATGGTATGCTTTGATGGCCTCATGTGTCGCGAGACGTGAGAGTTCTTAAGTCTAATTCAAAGAACTCAGTAGTTTTAGTTGGGCAATAGTTTCTTAAAAATATTTCCTAATATACTGAGAATTGTTGATCATTTCAAAATACATTTCAAACTAAAGTATGTTACTGAAATTATTATTTGAATAATGATTCTTATAATCATTGTAATGCTTGTTGAATATTAAGTTGAAACAGAGGAATATCATTTCAAAGGAGAGCGATAAACGCTGTACACTATCAAATATCTCATGACATGGAATATATTTTCATTGAGAACAACATCCAAAAGTAAATTAGTAAATCTGAAATAAAAGGTGTGTGTGCATATTTTGAAAATTCTGTGTTTTAGAAATAAATTTAACAGTAAACTGATTGATAAATATTCATATAATTTCAGATAATAAAATTTCTTATAAACATTATTATTATAACTGACTGATTGTGCACGCTCACTACTTGAAATCAATGAAACGAAACTAATTGATAAGAAAAAGAAAAAAACTATTGCTAATGCTATCTAAAACTTAAACTCTCTGTCTGCCTGCCTGTCTGTCTGTCTGTCTCCTCTCCCCCCCTCTCTCTCTCTCTTTCTTTCTCTCTCTCCCTCTCTCTCTCACGCACACACATATACAACTTTCAATATGCTAAACAGATGATCGATTAGTTAAACACATCCTGTCAAAAATAACAGAGAAATGCTTCATTTTATGAACAAATCACTCAAATAATAAAACTATAATTATTTATTTGGTAACATTGAGTATTTGAAACAGAAGTAACGGTAGTCGACGCTGACAACTTAAAACAAATTTCGAATTGTTGACCAGTATCAAGCTTTGAAAGAAGGAACAACTGCTCTGTCTATCATCTCTTTTGTTTACAATCTTATTTACACCTCTTTCACCTTCTCTTCTTCATATCGCAAATCGAACCAAACACACAGACGTTTACTTTTATTATATATGTTCATTTTAGATACTGAATACTTATTAGCAATTGAATAATATATTTGAAATGTCATAAAATAATCCTGGAATATTTCCCTGGAATTCATACAGGCGTTTCCGACATCATCAATTCATTAGAATGTGTATTGGTCAGCAATGAATTCAAACCAATGAGAATTTCCACTAAGCTTCTTTTTTTTCAATTGTAAGTTCTTGTTACCATTTCAGTTTTTAACATACATCGTATCAAATTTATTGAATCAATACATAATTCCAAATTTGATAAATACTGTTAGCTTTTTCAATCATAAAATTAAAAATATACTCTATTCGAAATATCAAGAAAGTCTATCGAATGGCACCCCGGGAGCATGCTCAAGACGTTTTTTTTTTTTTTTCGAATGAAGGAGTTGAAAAGGTGCTCCGAAAACCAAAGATATATTGGAAATATTACTAAATGAAGATTACAAATAAAACGTTGCTTTCTTTTACATTTTTATTCTATTTTCATCTCTAAACACATAATTTCAATTATAAATATATAACTGGAAACTAAGCAGTCTGATATAATTTGGGCACCTAAAATCAATATTCAAAATTTCAGTGTTGACTATGACCGTATACAGTTGTTTCTGCTGTAGGCAGTTTCAAATTGATTTTTATTTTGGGAATGTTTTGAAAAAAATGTTCATGTTAGCATAGATTTTATATAATTATCACACTTTCTAAAGATTAATATCTTTGAAGCATGATTTTTATTTTGCATATTTATTTTCAATTTTCATCATTTAAAGAAAAGAGAGCATAAGAAAATTAATTCGTATATCTCTCATAATATTAATCTTAATTCTTTTATTCCTAAAAGTGATTATATTTTAGCAGACCTCGATTAGCCATTAACCAAAAATAAACACACTTAGAGCTGGAAGGGAAGACCGTATTCTATCAGGTTTGTTCTTTTACGTTTTCAGTACCTAATTTAAAACTAGCAGGATCACTCGCGTTTCCCACAGAAGTGGTAAATAATTTATTTTTATTTCCCACTGTTGTCACAGGCATTGTAAATCTTACTGTAAAAGCTGAAATAACTAATCTAAGTAAAATTTGAACAACTTCAACAAATTAAAAAAACAATGAAAAACAGCAAATGTGCAAGTTAAATCTTGAAGAACAAATATCCACGTAACGTTTAACAGTAGAAAATATGTGAAATTAGGCTTATTTAAATAAACAGGCTGGTTGGCTCTCTCCGTTTCTCTTTCTCTCTCCTAAACCCGTAAATAAAGCATATGTGTCCTTAGAACTATTTCTATTTTTGTCACGAAAATATTAAGAACAAGGAAATATTTTTATATCCATTAAAAGGGAAAGGTGTGTGTTTCTTTTATTTTTATACTCAATTATAATGATTAGTCCGTACCTTCTTTGCTCATAAAATTAATTTTGCATACGTGGTTATTCTCTCCTTTATTATTATTATCTGTTATTATTAAGATTAATATGAAGCGACCGTGTCTTTGCTCATACAAATAAACTTGCATATGTGATTATTGAAACGAGCCGAATATATGTACGTTCACTTTTATCATATTAAAAATGAAGATATTGCAGCAGAATCAATTCTAACAAAAACGGGTCGCCATAAACAGAAAATTGAAAAGAAGTCCATATACAAGTGGTATTTCTCCATGATAATCTTTATAACTTTATTTTAAAATACTTCATATTGACCGTTTGTTTACATAATTGATTGTAGTCTTCATAACAGCGTACACAATCGACTTCACAGTATAGTGGGTAATAATATTTTCCTCTTCTTACAGAAAAAAAAAAACATTGCTAGTCTTTACTGATATTTCGATGGAAGGTGCTCCACTGAATTCCAATCTATGATTTCTCCTTGCAAGATATCAGTCGCAAGAACTCATCTTATTACCACAACTGTCAACTGCGAATAACTCTCCCTCTCCATGTGTTTAACATCTATTAACAGTTTTTCGTTCCCAAAACCTCCCATCTAAGAAACATGTTGCCACAGAATGCTTCCCTGACGATTACGGCCTAATCGTCTTCAAAATTAATGACAATAAAAATTTTCATAAATCGTTCTTATAAGTCATTAAATTTTATTACTTTCACTAATAATCTTCAATCTTTTCATAATATTCATTATCAATCAAGTATCAATCTATTTCATTCATTCTGATCTTGGAGTGGCCATTAGTCTTAATAATTAGCGACTCATTATTAAGAAAGAAAACAATTCCTCTTTTTATTATCAATTGTAATCATGTGTTAAAGATGAAAATTAAATATTTGGTAATTTCATATGTTTAGATCAAATGGAGAGTAGAAATTAAACCATGCTGAGTAGAAAGTGGACCGTCGGGTTTACTATTTTCAGCCTCATAACTCTCACTTCTCTTCTATTTTGTCCTTTAGTCTTTACATTTCATAAGCGATGTTTCTGACAAAGGGGGAAGAATTGATGATTTCTAAATCAGATGTTTCGATTGGTTCCTATGTAGAGATTTTCATATTTATTAACTCTTATACTCAAGTGTCTTTGTAAGCAGTAACTCATTAGAAAAAGAAAAAAGAACAAAAGTAACCAAAGAATTTTAAACACATCTTGTAAATTCTGTTTACTTAATATGAACGTATTAAGTAAAAGATTTTCGGGTAAGCTGGTATACTTATACTTATTTTGGAGTTGCAAGTAGATATTATCAAAGAAATTTGAATACTTTAAATCCACTTAGAATTTCAAAAAGTAGAAATATTAAGAATGTTGTAATTAATTCGGTTTATTTATTTTCCTTCAGAAGGTACAGCATTTGTCTAATGGATAACATAACAGGCTATGAAATCAATTATGCTAAGTTTATATGATATCACATCTGTTGTATTCACATTAATATGGTTCGAAGAGGCATGAACCTAAAATTTTGCTCCAACTATGAGTAAGATAACTTGTGTTCAATTTATTGTATTCAATAAATCGCTTTTCTGCTTTAGCATTAAACAACCACAATAAGGCCTTGTGTCAAACTTGATTGATAGAATTAAACTTCCGGCTTATTTCATTCTATTGTACGCTTCTAATAGATGAAGCTATATAATTGTCTGCAATTGATCAACTATCGATAAATTTAGTTCAATGACGATCAATATGTGCAGGCAAATTAAATGAGGAGATCTTTTTTTTACTAAATCTTATTTCATTTATTTATTTATTTATTTTGTTTCAAACTAATATCTAGGCAACATGCTTTTCCTGATATTCGACCTAAATTAACTGACATCTCAGCTCTAAAATGTTACAAAAACGTGCACAATTAATAAAACCATGATTTAATATGCCTCAAGGTAATTATTATTACAAACGAATATCAGATTATCTGTTTCATGGAATCTATTCCATTGGGAAAATAAAATCGTTTAATATTAGTAAGATTGTATATAAAAAATAACAAATAATTACCTTGTTTCTGAGAGTGGAAATTTCAAATTGAAGGGTCATTATTGTTACAATAGAAAAATGTCATTATTCTTATGAAATGTCGATTGCTTCGAGAAAATCGTTAGCAAACAAAAATTATATACATATTGTTATCGGGTAAGCTTGCATACCTGTTTCTGAGACTATAGGTACAGTTACATTTAACACGTAATTGGGTAGCGAGTCATGCCAGTTATGACCTCAGAATAATGACGTTTAGTTCTATAACATACTTTTACTAATATAATTTTTGTTAAACATACCACTGTGTTTGTCTTGATTATTGTCGACTTGCGAGGCTACAACAGATTTATAGTTGAAAATAGATCTCTATCGCCATTTGTTGAAATGCAGAATGAATAAATGAATTTGTACACAGTATGAAAATAAGCATTTAGATTCATACACCGATCAAAAAGTAATAATTCAAAATTTCATAGAAAATATATAGTAAAATTCTGTGGAATAACTACACGAAGAATAAACTGGAAAAGATCTAACAAGCGATTAAAGAGAATTATCAGAGTTATAAAAAAAAAGTGGAAAAGTAGGCGGCAAATCTTTCCCACTCTACATTTGTTACATATATCCAATACTTGTATCTGCTAAAAAGTGGAGATCCCTAATTCTGTGTTGCTTGTCATATTCTATTTCAAATGAAACATACGTTGGTGAAAAAGTGTTGATTTCAGGCAAATCAGTCAAGACATTACTAGGTCAGGAATTTTTTGAGCAGGTCACTTCGAACAAATAAGATTGTACAAAGAATATAAATACTAGCTGTTTTCTATAAACTAAACTTCTACTAAACACAATATTCACAAAGAATGATTATTCTATTTTTTCTTTCTATCAACATTAAAATAAACCACTGATGTTGATACACATAAACCAAACTTTATTTATTGTATTTTTATTTGTTTACTGTATTTATTTTACTTTTTATGCTTATCTTTTATTTTTATTTTATGCTGGTTAGTTTTATTTCGCTATTAGAAACAGTAGTTTTATTTCGTTATTAGTAAGATTTTAAGGTGACTTAGCAGAGATTTATAGACGTAGTCTGATGTAATGGCTGCAGATGCGGGATGAAGGCTCACTCCAGGTATAGATAAAATTAAAGAAAACTTGACTGTTAAGTTTTCGTAGTGTAACGAGTAAAGGAGAATGAAAACTTTAAAATTATGCTTCTCTGCTTTATTTCTAGTCCAGATTTCGCCTTTCCACTAATTTCAAGCATGACATCCTCTTTATTTGTTGGGGATTTATCGTTAACTATTAATGCAATATTATCCATTTGTAAAAGTAGATAAAATCTCTGATATTTCGAAATGAAACAGAACCCATAATGTATTTATTATGTTTAAAAAGTTGTTTATGGATGGACAGAAGGATAAAATTTCTGTTTCAATAAAATTCCTTTTCACAAACTTTTTTTTCATTCTTCATAACAAATAAAATAAAATAAATACAGTAATATATTTCAGATTCTTTTTTTGATTTTGAGCTATTTCATCTAAATATATTATTTTAATGAGTCACTGCTTATCGTGGTCAAAAGCCAGTAGAGGATAAGGATTAGTCAGATGGATTAATGGTCAATTGAACGATGAAACATATTATGAGAAAACTGAAGACGGTGAATGAAATTAATAAATGTTGATTACGTATGAGGACGGTTTATAACAGGTATTTACTGATATTGAATTTTGAAGACATCTATGTTATAGCTTGCAGGGAAGCAGTTATGTGATGATGTGTTCCATTAATGAGTTAGCACGTCAGCAGTGTATAATACAGGATGAAATTCATATTGCTTGTCATTAAATAGAATATTTTGGCTAAAGTGCTTGAGAATTTTCTGATTTATAAGATATTTAGACTACTTACTTGTTGATATATGTTCGATGGAATATTAATAATAAATATTAATAATAAATATTAATAATAAATATTAATAATAAATATTAATAATAAATAATATTAATAATAAATATTAATAATAAATAATTAATAAATAATATTAATAATAAATAATGGGACTTAGACAACAGATATGGAGAGAATATTTTGTTTATGTTCTTCATCAAACTACAGTGTAAACAAAAATGGTTATCTCAGAATTTCCATCTCCTCCTTGTATGGATTAATATTGCTTATGATGGGCAGGAGACTGATCGGTTTGTATTGATATGCAGAAAACTATGTATTAATATTGTTATGCATTATTCCATCAATCTTCTGACTTTCTCAAAATCGCTTTATTCATTTGTAATGAAATTTAGTATAAACTCAAATATGAGTATAAATGCAGAAAATTAATTGTGAAAAACTTTTTATCTGATGTTGAAACATTTAAGATTCCACAAAAATTTATTGGCCCAAAATAGCACTTAATTCAAATATCTATTTCTTTTGTAAATTTTTTATTCCAAATACATCAAAGGTAGAATAGAATAATAACTGGCGACAGGAAGAAAAATGTGAATTTTCTCTCCTAAAAGAACTAAAAATTGTTTTTTTACTGACAGAAAATTATATTTTTTTCACAAATATCTATTACTAGCCGAAGTACCTGAATATGCTGTGTTCCTCAAACTTGATTTCTTTTTAAATTTAAATTACAATAAAATAATTTAAAAAGATAAAGAGTTGTATTATTCAGGTTTAGGATAATGATCAATATCAACGAGAAAATAATTGGAATGGTATAGCACAAAAAGAAACAATTGTCTAGAGACTCGAACCCTGAAATACCCCATGAAATATTGGAAGTGAAGGAATATATTTTATCCGCACAGCTAACGACCAAACAAAAATAGTTTATCTTTGTAACCTAATTAAACTTTTTAGGAGTTCGGCGTAGGGATAAAAACTCTACATACAGCTGTAATGATTTGATTGTTTAAAATAAATAAATAAACATAAGAAGCGTTCTATTTTTAATTAAAAAAAACATGTAAAATACGTGAGATGATTTGACTACAATAATAATCTTGACTTAATTTTATATGTTTACTAGCATGGGTGCCCGGCGTTGCCCGGGTGTTTGGAGGTGTATGCTGAGCAAAAAAAAGGGGGTAATTTTTTAAACTTTGACCCCTATTATGACCCCTGAAAATTTATTTTTTTTGGCCTCAAATCAAGTTATTAAGTTAGATCCATGTCCACAGAAGCTATATCTAAAATTTCAAGTGTGGAGACCCAAAATTGTCGGAGAAGTTTGGTAGAGTTCTCAAAGCTCAAATCGTTTAACCTTGACCCCTTAATCGCCAAATTTCTGGCTAAAAACGGATCACATAGATTTTTCCAAATCTCAGTACCCTGTATATCAAATTTCGAGTCTGTAGACTAAAAATTGACAGAGTTATTTCGTAGGGAAATGTACACAGACACACACACACTTTCACTTTTATAGATATATAGATTTAAAATTTGAGTCTGACAGAATGACAAAATTATATTGCAAACCGATATATTAAACAAACGAACTTCAAAGAGACAAATGAACACATAAGTAAAAAAAATTGTATTAGAAAACATTTCTTGATTATTCCACGTCTTTTTTTTTTACAGACTGAGGTTCGCTCTTAATAAAAATTGTTTTTTATAGTCTTAATTTTGACTTCCCTTTTCATAAAAAAACTAAAAAAAAATCAAGAAAGAAAAGAAATTTAATTTTATTCTTTTTTCATTAATTTCTTTCTGTGCAAAGCAATTCTTTCAAACTTACTCTGTTTCCAAAATGTTTTTATTTTATTCCCCTCCCCCTTCATTCATTTTCCTCCGCATCCTGGCAAGTAGTAAAATAAACCATTTATAATATTTATTCATGGATTTATTTACTAATCATTTCTTTTGTATCGGTAAATGAATTCCATTTAAAAAAAAACTGTAAAAGTCACGTTAAAGGTGATTAAGTTGGAAAGTAAGTAAAAATTTACCCTTTTTACTTTTATACGATTTCTGATCACTTTGAAAAAGGTGTGTGTGTGTGTGTTTTAAAAATGTTTTTTAACTGCTATAATCTCATTTATATATATATATATATATATATATGTATATATATATATATATATATATATATATATATATATATATATATATATATATATATATATATATATATATATATATATATAACAACGTGAGTATTCATATCGTGGGTTTGTATTACTGTACACATAGATTCGAAAAAATAGTCAAAAACAAATATATAAATAAATGTTATCAAAGGCAAGATAAGTTACTTTTCTACCTAACTGGATATATTTTTTGTGTTTTTATTCAATGTAATATATTTATTCAGCTCGAAAAACATACAGTGTTTACCGATGTGTTGGAAAATTCAAGATGGCGTCTCACACCCTCTTTAACACCGTAAGTTTGGGAAAGGGTGTTATAAATAAAAAAAACTATACAAAATACTATTAAAAACCCGCCGAATATATGTCAACCTATGTCACGGTAACATATATTGAGCGAGTTTTTAACAGTATTTTAACAGGGCACATCGTAAAAACTGACCCATTAATTTTCCTGAAGTAAAAACTATATAGTTTTTAAACTTTTAAAACTATACATTATAAAAAGAAAACTGTTCGAGTGATTTTTTTTTTACATGGGTGTCACCACTTATCAAGGCCCAGAGGCCACTCAAGGATAAGGGTTAATAGGTATACATTAGTCATTGTGATTTTAGCATAGTAAACAGTGGGAATTTTGTAACTTGGATTACTTGAAAAAGAAAACTGTTCGAATGATTGAAAATGAAAATAAAATAACAATGTAAATATATTGATAAGAAAAAAACAAAAACAAACGAAGTTTCCGTTTCAGGAACCCGAGTTTAATTTTATGTCGTAATCATTCAACTCGTTAGCGGTTTTATTCAGCGATTAGGGATAACCATACGACATATCTAATTACCAAAAGCGATTTTTTTTTTATTAAAACTAAACCTGTTTAGTTTTAATGAACCAATTTTTTTAAAGCCAACACTTTAGTTATTTTGAGAGCGTGCAACTGCACCCGAAAAGATTGATTAGGAAACTCCAAATCCTTTTATGACGCGAAGAAAAAAAAAAAAAAAAAAAAGGCCTTTTATCGGCTTAAATGATAAACTAATGTTAAATATTAGTATTTAATATAATGAGATATCAATCTACACAATTTGCCATCGATTCTGAAATAAAATGAAATCCTGACATTGTGATCATTTTTGCAGGTGTTATGTGCCAAATATTGAAATAAGAATGTTTAAATTTAATTATTGTAATTTAAGTCTTTAATTTTAATGTCGATTTTATTTATAAAATATCTTTTTAGAAATCAATCTCAAAAACAATCTGAACAATAAATCTCTTTTGTTATGGCTAAGTTTTTGTCAAGGGTAGAAATTATAATAGATAAGTATTCATCCATGATGACATTTTACCGATTTCCTGGTTTACAGGTATTCTTGCTAAATTTCTTCGAAAGAATTGACATAAACAATACTTCAACTAAATACGTATATTTCATGCAATAATGACTTTTGTTTCTTCTGACTTTTCCTAAACTAAACATAAAACATCGGTTAGGGTTAGTTTAACATTCTGTAAAAGTACCTTCCGTTTTTTTTTTTTGTACTTCTGCAGAGAAGGTAAAAAACCGATAAAAACTGGATATATTTTTCGTGTTTTTATTCAATTTAACATGTTTATTCAGCTCGAACAGCATACAGTGTTTACCGATGTGTTGGAAAATTCAAGATGGCGTCTCACACCCTCTTTAACACCGTAAGTTTGGGAAAAGGTGTTATAAATAAAAAAAACTATACAAAATACTATTAAAAACCCACCGAATATATGTCAACCTATGTCACGGTAACATATATTGAGCGATTTTTTAACAGTATTTTAACCGGTTTTTTATTTATTACACCTTTTTCCAAACTTACCGTGTTAAAGAGAGAATCGGCCGCCATCTTGAATTTTCCAATACATCGGTAAACACTGTATGCTTTTCGAGCTGAATAAACATGTTAAATTGAATAAAAACACGAAAAATAGATCCAGTTTGGTAGAAAAGTAACTTATCTTGCCTTTGATAACATTTATTTGTTATATATTTGTTTTTTGGCAACTTATTCGAATCTGTGTGTACAGTAATACAAACCCGAAATGAATTTAAGACAACGAGTGAAATGAGAAAATGAAGAAAATCACATTTGCTGTGTGTGTTTACTTTTTATGTAAGTCAGCGGGTTTGGTTGCCATAACAACGTGACGGTAGTGAACGTGTGTGTGTGCGTGTGTGCGCGTGTGCTTGCTCGTACTACTCCTAAGTTTGTAGGAGCATTTGATTTCGTGTAGTTTAGTTTCGTATATAAGTTTCGTATTTTTTAAATTTGTAATTAACAAGTTATTAAAAAATTAAACCCTTCCAAGATGGACAATAAATAAAGCCATAATATTTTATGGTAAAGGTAAGAGCGTAGAAACCATTGTTTTTTAGGAGATGTGATTATTGGATTAACCAATCAGAAATCGTCTGTGGCACACACATCTCTGTTTTTATAGATATATAGATAGATAGATAGATAGAAGATAGATAGATAGATAGATAGATAGATTTATTGTTTTTCCTTATTGGGGGTGAAAAGGTTCAAAAGTATGTTGTTCGGTTTGTCAGAACATTTGTATTTAATATTATTTTACAGACTTTTAATTTTGAATAATAAGTTTTACTCAGGTTTAATAAATGACATCGGTAAAGACATCGTATCAAAGGTGTTTTGAACTATATCTTATATCAACTGTTTAACTGTAATCTTACAACACACATACACGCAACTTTGATTTATTTATATATAGAGATAGATAATACTCAGTGTTTTTTATCCAAAATCTAACGAAAGTTTTAATTTATGCTATAAACAGTAATCATGATAGCGAAACTATAGTTGCATTACTTTTGTTTATCTGGAGAAACTAGCATGAATGAATTCTTAAGATTTCTTGAATTCAGTTCCGGATATGTAATAATGTCTGCTACAGATCATTCTATATTTACATTATCACATTATTAATGCAGACATTTTGAATAATGATATAAGGCTAAGTTTAAGCCAATAAGAATACAAGTATCATTGTACATCATAAATGCTGTATCATACGGTCTGTCATTGTGATAGATTATCAAAATGGTATTTCTCAAGCGTGTCCCTGTTTATGATACCATATGGACAATCTATTTATAGATTGATCATAGGCTTTTTAAGAAAATTAGTAATAGATGATAAATTGATGATTTTTCCATATTTGCTGCCTACTCGTGGGTAGAGCAATCTAGTAAGCAAATAAACAGCTTCCACTTTTAATAGCAGGATTAGTAATACAAAAGTAAAAAACATAAATAGCATAAAGGTAAAATGCCAAACAACTGGTCACAATCTGCTGGTCAGACGGTCGGTTTTCTAAAACACTTGTAAAAACCTAATTATACCAAAAAAGTTGTCTATGAATGATCATTTATAGGCTGAAAATAAATACGTCGAAAGTGGAATAAAGCCGAATAAAGATGCAGTCCTTGCAAACACAACAGAATCAATGCCTTTTCAGCTAGAGATTTATGAGTTCACATTTAATAATTTTAAGTTAAGCCACATCTATTATTATGACGTTTCTGAATTTTTGAGGTGAGGATTGATTATGTGTATCATTATTCATCGGACTACTGTTCTCATCTTGAGTGTGATTTTCATAACGTTTCGGTCGATATAACCTCCAACCTTCTTCAGGTGTATCTTGTCGAACTCAGGAATGTTTCTGTCGAACTTGGGAATTTGGACGGAATTTCGAGCGGGACCCTTTATTTATGCAGCGTGCTCTTCTTCCGTCTCCGTCAGCCATGACTGGAAAGACGTCCTAAGTAATTCGCAAATGTATATTTCGGTCGCCCACACTGAGGATTGAACCTTCAACCTTCAGGAGAATATCACTGTTAATATATATATATATATATATATATATATATATATATATATATATATACATATATATATATACATATATATACATATATATATATACATATATATATATACATATATATATATATACATACATATATATATATATACATATATATATATATGTATATATATATATATATATATATACAAGTAATAAATATAGAGATAGATATACATTAATGTATAGTAATAATTAGTATTGAGAATAAAATGGTGATATTTGCAACTAGAAATACAAAAGTAGGTTTAAGGCTTCTAAAATTCGTACTAGAATTGTCCGCAATGGTTAGAGTACTGGGAAAAATCAATTGTAAAAGTTATATTCTCCTGAAGGTTCAATCCTCAGTGTGGGTGACCAAAATATACATTTGCAAAATACTTAGGACCTCTTTCCAGTCATGGCTGATGGAAGAAGAGCACGCTACCCCTGGGAAGTAAATAAAGGGTTCCGCTCGAAATTCTGTCCAAATTCCCGAGTTTGACAAGGTACACCTGAAGAAGGTCGGAGGTTAAATCAACCGAAACGTTGTGAAAATCACACTCAAGATGAGAACAGTAGTCCGATGAATAATAATACACATCTATTATTGTTATAAATTGTATTTATTATATATATATATATATATATATATATATATATATATATATATATATATATATATACTAGTTGTATAGACCAAGCGTTGCCAAAGCGAAACATATTTAGTCACATACTATTTAAGATACACTGAATATTCTAACTTGTTGTGATTTTCCTGAAAGTAGACCAAATATTAGATTTATGGAAACATAACACACACATATATATAATTTATTAATCATTTTTATTTAATATGAAATAGGCGACTCTTTATAAATAGGAGATAATCATGTTAACCCATTAAATCACCAAAGGTAAGCAATGTTAAGTCAGAATTAGATGGGTGAAGTATCAAAGTCTATATGTATGTGTGAAGACGATGGCAACTTCACAAAGTACTTCTTGTTAGGTAAAGTCACAACAACAACAACAATAATAATAATAATAATAATAATGATAATAATAATAATAATAATAATGATAATGATAATAATAATAATGATAATAACATAAGGACAGACACGACTACATGAGAAGGCAGTGCACGGGGAACTCTGCAGATAACTACACCTCAAACACGCTTATAAATGGTTTAAACACAAACCAGAGACAATATAGGAAAACGAAAACCACAAATCCTTTCGAACATGAAGATACAACCAGATAAACCCGTCCATGCAAAAGACCAGATGTCATAATAATTAACAAGAAGGAAAAAACTACCAAGTTGTAGATTTCGCCGTCCCAGCAGACCACAGGATGAAGATCAAAGAGACAGAAAAACGAAACAAATATGCGAACTTGCAAGAGAACTGAAAAGAATATGAAACCTGAAGAAAATCAATATTATACCAATAATTGTAGGAACACTAGGAACAGTCCCAAAAGATTTGGAAAAAGATCAAGAGAAATCGGAATCGACGAGAAGACTGCGATAATGCAACAAACAGTAATGCTGAAAACAGCAGAAATCTTAAGGAAAACCTTTGAGTGCAAAAACTAGTTCACATAAACAACAAACTCTAACCAGGCATATATAAACTGCAACAGAAGTGAAACAAAAAGATACACCACGAGAACTTGTGCACTAAAAGTGTAAAGTGCCTATTCCCCCTTCTCCTACTCTCTTCCTCTCCCGCTTCCTTGCCCTTTCCCCCTTCCTTCCTTCCCGCCCCTGCCAACAAAAAACAAACTGGCACTACATCAAATAGTCGAGGAATCAAGGAGGATGGAAAGACTGAGAAAAGAAAGCACGAACCGAGTTTCCACTGGATAAGTGTGAAAAGGATGGGACTTTTGGTAGGCATTTTGCCACTCAAATTCAAGTGAAAACCAATGGCCATTACCAATGAGAAATCAATGGAAAATGGTTGTTGCGGTAACGCAAATTAATTTGCAAATGATATCAAAAGAGGTGGAGAGTACTGGAAATTGTTGTCACTCAGACTCCAGGGAACACCACAAGTTGTTCTCAAAGATAATTCTTTGATGATAGCCTGTGTGAAAACTCCTAGTGAGTAAATAATAATAATTAATTAGAGAATTGGGACTGTTTTAACGAAAATTCAACAAAGAATGCTGAAGGTGAAGAAGTATAAAGAGAAAAATGAACAATTAAGAGAGAACAGATTATTTTGTTTGACTCGAAGAAGTTCTACGAAGCACTTAATAGAAGATCAAATTATATAAATGAAGTACCAAATTCAGAACAATGAACAAAGTTTTGGAGTGTTAAAAAGTACCATAATGGAAGTGCTTTGTGGCTGAAAGTAAGTTAAAGCAGACACAAGATGTGGTGAAAGTGAGCAAGTAAGAAGTTCAAAAACAATGTAGACAAATTCCAAATTGAAAGGCTCACAGATTGTGTACAGGGATATTGGATAAAAACAAACTTACCAACTTGCATGAAGGGATTACATTTCAAAATGTCGGAATTTTTACAGGAGATATAATTCCTGATTGGAGCACACATAGACGAACAGTGTTCTGTCAGAAGGGCACTACAGTTTATATCTATTGGCCCACCACCTGCCTTTCATTGATATAGAAACTGGTGACAGGCATTTTTGGCAGATGAGATTTACCAATATCTGGAGCAGCAAAAGATCTTACCTGAGGAACAAAAGGGGTGTAGTAGAGGGACAAAGATCGATTGCTTATTGATAAAACAATACTTCAGGATGGTAAGAGAAGATCAACAAATCTAGGCATGTCTTAGATAGATTACTGCAAAGCATATGATCTGGTGCCACATAAACTAAAACTAAACTGAACCTTCTATCTTAACTGTTCTACATCTACTGACCTAAGAACTCTCAACCATTCTTTCAACATGTTAATGCCATTGAAGTCTTCTGTTCTGCATATATCTCTCTATACTATCCACATTTAATGTTCATCTGAGTTTACCAGAACTTAAACTGTTTTCAAAACTGACATTACACATCTATCGTATTATTCTCTTATCATTTTATTTTCATGCAACGCATATCCTTAAGCCTTGCTGGCTAGGTTTCACATTCATACATTATCAGAAGGCATACATATTATTCAATATTGGTCGAGAGTGGCAATGCTCTGCTTTGTAGTAATGCAAGACGTTCCTATTTACTTGCTTCTTTATGAGGGCAGGGTTGGACACAAGGTCGGTTTTGAATGTGAGATTTCAGCTCACCGAAAAGAGGCAATAGAAACAAAAATAAAAATTACCTCGGTCTAGAAGAATTTTTCTTCACTGAGCGAGGACAGAATAGACTAAGTGCAGCATCAGAATCGATATTACACTTTTCTCCAAAAGATGGGAATTTTTTTTAGAATCCAATTTTTGCAATCACACTAGCATCCGTTATATTCTGTGCTTTAATTGTATCACCAAGGTAACAAAATTTCTCAATAAACTCAGTGGCTTTGTCATCCAAATATATTATGGCCAAATCTGAGTTCTTATTCATCCCCATTGTTTTACATTTCTTGCATGCAAACTATTTATACTTTCTCAACTTACCAGTAATTTCAACGCACTTATTGTGTACCCAATGCTTACAAGTACTACAGAAGATTGAATTGCACTTGACTCTCCTTCCATAAGCTGTGCAAGGAGATTTTCATCTTAGTCTTGGTAACATTCACTCTCAGACATTTACTCTCCATAGCATTTCTTTAAATCTTTAACTTAACGAGTAAGTTTCCCATTCATTCACAGGAAGTATTAAATCAGCAGCATAGTCATCTTTTTTGGACAAACCATACAAACTCCGTTTGCCTGCTTTCCAGCTGACTACAATCTGATTGTCTTCAAGTCCAATGGAAACAAGTTCTTGATGAACTGTTCTAATAATCAAATTCACAAAATTCACACTACTTATGTTTACTACACTATAATCTCAATGCCAAAATTTTTATACAAATCCAAAAAAGCAAAATACAGAGTTTTTTTCTTAAGAAGTTACTTGTCTTGCATTTGTCTCACGATAAATGCAAGACAATGGAATGCAGTTTGGTTTAATGCCCAGGTATTAAACCAAACTGCATCTATGCTTATCTAACTTTATATGTTCTGTTCACTTGGTCTCTTAATAACTTTCAGGACCCAATTCATCCATTTTTAGACTCTGTAATTACGTTTATCGAGTACTTTCCCTTACCCTTGTAACAATTCACAATTTTACAAATTTCCCAGTCTTTCAGGATAACCTTTTCTTTTATGATCTAATTTGTCAAGCTTGAGATCATCTCAATGCCTGACAAATTTATATATTATATACATATATGTATTCATACAGATTTAATGCTATTTGGGTTTAACTGTGAAAATTGATGGCACAATAACTATATGTTAGATTACTTAAAGAGGATAAAAGTGCAAATAGTAAAAGTTCTACATGTATCTTGTGTAATGTGTACATATTATCACGCCTGTACATGTGATATAATCGGTCTTGATTTAGATGACTCTGCTTGTGCGGGCCTTTTCAATTCTCCAATCCTTATGACTAGGTGAAAATGGGCGGGTATCTTAAACAAAATTGAGGATGACCTTTAGGTTTTGAGACCATAAACTCTTACTTAATGAGCCGGGAAATAATGAGCTTGAAATGAAAATTAATATCATTTGTGCGTATTTTATCACATATCTCTATGTAATCTGATCTAGACAAGAAACCATACACTATTCTATTTGTGAGGTCCAATTTGCCAACTTTATTAACTAGAGGAAAATGAAAAAATATCTTAAACAAAATTTAGGATAATTCTTTTGATTTTGAGACTTTAATCTTCAGCTTACCAAGCCTAAAATTAAATTCAATATGGAAGCAAATATCTAATTAGGACAGTTTAATAATCAAGTTTGAATAAATTAAATTAAACTTAAAAAATTGTATTATAAAAATCAAATTTTAAAATTATAAAAAAACATTTAATGTTCAATCTGAAACCCCTTATAGATTCTGTTTTTTACTGACAAAAATGATGGGCTTTCTTCACTTGTTCACAGCATTATGGTGAATCATAATTTGAAATCTACACAATATTAATTAGAAAATCCAGGCATTTCTAAGATTTAAAATGTTAGTTTCAATTAAGTTTCATCTGAATTTATGTCGAATTAATCTTTGGAGATGACATAATGTAATGATCACAAATACAAACTGTTAACTCGATGTGCCAGATTCAAGTTTGTTGAGACTAATAAATCATATTTGATATTACCCTTGTAAAAATATGGATTAACGTATCCTCTCTTCAGGTATCAATTAAATAGTCAGGCAGACAAGACTCTCGAGCATTGATTGTGTAACTAGTTCTCATTTAGTCACCTCCTCAGGAAGGCCGGATTTTATGCCAGAAAAATTCAACTCCCTAAAAAGAGTTACTCTGGGTTGGAACAAAAGTTAAAATTGCATAAATATTTCTCATTCACATATTGAACAGATACTACACTTTTATTAAAGTCTGAATGCCGGGAAGTGCATTTCTGAGAAGGAAAACTCTAAATTAACAGATGTCTTTCTCTGCTTATTTAAGTGTTTCGAGTCGTGTTGGACTTCCATTGCCAATGGACTCGACTAATACTAGTTAAACTGAAGTGCAGTTGAAATTGTGCAACCTTTGCCTCGCTGTAAACTTCCTATGCCGGCACATTAACAGAGGATATCCGTTTTCTATGGAGACTGAAATTAGGCCTATATGTACTCTTTAGAAATGTAAATGATGCATAACAGGATTACTGTTATTTTTATGACGTTTATTGTTGTTATGCTTAATTTATTTTATGGAATTAGTGTCTTTTTGAGGTTAGGTTTTGTTTATATAGAGGAACATCCTGATTTATTTTGTTTTTTCTTGAATGCTGAGTGCAACAAACTGAAGAATAAATTAATATAACAGCACAGGCTAGAATCTTTGATCCCGGTACTGATGAGGCCAACATATATTAAGCCTTTTCGGTCTGGATTGGTGAATAAGAATGTGTTATAGAGTTGTCTAAAGAGAAACAAATGAAACATGAATCTAAAGTCTTTTAAATGCACCTGAAACAGACTTCATGACATTATTGAAGATCTAAGAGCATTGAAACCAGTAGATTTTGATGTTGTGGTTTCACAGCATAACATACATAAGCAAATACAAAACCAGGCTTAGAGCATTATTACTGTCGACTAAGGGTGGAGACGATCAGTAATGTACACAAGGTAGAATGATATATGGCAGTGAAACCTGTTCAGTGAGATTTGAGCTCATAGTTTGTATGGTGAGGAGTGATATGATTGATGTGTACTGTGAAGCATTCAAGACAGGCTTAGTTCTAATTGACAGAGAAAGATTAAAATTGGATAGTATAGGGAAATCTGTGCAGAACAGGAGACTTCGATGATTTTGTCACATTGAAAGAATAGATTAGAGACTTTGGCTTAGTGGATGTAGAATAGTTGAGGTGGTAGTCAGTTTACAGGGAAAACTCAATGGAAACATATTAGGAAGAGATAAAGGGCGCACTTGAGAGAAAGATAGATAAATACTAGAGATAGGTTAGTTTGGAAGTCAGTTTCACAAGGCAGAATGTAAGGCGAATGTTATGCATGTAATGGTGATAATGATGAAGCAAATGAAATGCAAAACGTGACAAAAACTTGAAAAAAAAATGAATGTAAATATTGGTATAATTTTATTTTTAATATAATAGAATTTTACCTTAGAAAAATATTGAAAAATAAAAGTGATTTCTTATTATTACTTGTATTTTTAGTTTGCTGATCCAGTTTTGCTTTTTACAAGTCCATATGTGGTCATCTATATTTGGAGTTGGACACAACAGAAGAAAACTATAGTTTTTTTTAGTTATTGTATTCTGTTGGTTCCAGAAATAGCAAGTATGGAAAAACATGTATCTTGACTGTTCCTTTTTATATACCAATAGTCTTCAATCACTAGTTTATGGCTGGCCAAAAAATTGAATCTGCCAATCCTCGTGTGATATCACAGCCACACATGTTAAATCTCAGATATACATGTGTTACCTCTCTCCCTCCTTAGAATCTTACATATTGGTTCATTTTATGATCATTTATGTGAATTTCTAGTCATGATGCTTATTGAATAATGAGCAGATTCAATCCAATTGCCAAATGAAAGTCTAGTTATCCAGGAACATGGACAACAAAATGGAAGTGTTAAAAAGTGTAACACTTTCCTTAAAAAACTTCTCTCTCTCTCTCTCTCTCTCTCTCTCTCTCTCTCTCTCTCTCTCTCTCTCTCTCTCTCTATCTATCTATCTCTCTCTCGGCCTCTCCTTAGCTCCGTTTTTCTTCTTTTCTTTCTCTGCCCCTTTTCTATAACTCTTTCTATCTTATTGCACCTTCTATCCTCTTTCCTTTCTAGTCCTTTCTCATTCCTTCCCTATTCCTTTCTATTACCCCATCTTTCCTTAGTACCCTTATCACTCCGTAACAAATACTATTGCACACCGAAGATCGATGGAAAAATTACTCTGAATATCGACCCTCTCTGACTTATTTGGAGTTTCAAAATGATGAATATTGCCAAGAGAATTTGTCTATATTCTGTCGTAGGTAGTGCTGAAAAAATATATCAGTTGTACTTTCTAATAGACAACTACCCTTTATAGAATATATGGTACATAATAGCATAAAAGATATTTTAGGCAAGTTCTTGCTCAATCATTACTTTTCATTAGTGTGTCAAACTTTCGTTTAGATTTAAATTTTTTCCACTTTTGTACCAATTGTATCTTCAGAATTTCAGTTATGCAAGCAGCTAAAATGAATGGGCTGAGCCTGACATCTTATCTCACATATCGTTCCAAACAATATATTTGCAATCTTACTATATTGAAGAATAAGATCTTAAAAATAACATTTATCTTTACTTTTACAAAAAAAATATTTATATTTTATTGATTATAAAACATTAAATATATCTAACTTTTCTGACTTGAAATATTTAAAGCACAGAAATCACTTGATTTGATCTAAATAATATAACATACACTAATTAAATAGTCAACAGTTTATTACATTTTGTAGGGTATTATATAAACACTTACCTTTACAAAATCATTTCTTGATTATTTAGGATAAATAATGGATAAAATACATGAAAAGAAAAATAAAGTAGCTTACCAACACCAATTAAACAAAATTGATCCCCCATTTTTAATATTAATCAGACTTAGAATTAATTAAATTCCCAATTAGTATTTGGGTAAATACTATACAAAATACATAATTTTCGTAGTTAAAGCTATTGCATATTATTCTGTTTTGATAAATTAACTTTGTAAATTTGAAACAGCATATATTTTCTTTTATAAAATAACTATATAAAATTCATATATGTTTATTAAAATATTATATAGATTAATTACTCGAAACGAAAGATAAATTGTTTGATCTTTATATCACCTTAGAAAGTACCCGACTCCTGATGCAATCCTCTATCTGTGCAATAGTCAGATACGTCTTAAGATGGAATACTGTGATCACATTTAGGAGACACACTCACAATGTACTCTGTTCTGTACATAAGCGATTCCAATCTCTGATTCCTTCCCACAAAACAGTCACAACAAAAACCTCATTTACTGTCACCCACTAAAGAATTTTCATTCCATTCATCTGTGTACGTAAATCTTAATAGAACTATCATGAACAAAGTTTCTTTTCAAGAACATTGTATCTGTGAAAAAAATACTGCGGGGTTGCTTCTCAGCTGAGTACAACATGGTTGTTTTAAAGTCTAATTTTTAAAACTCTTGTCAAACCGTCTACTTAAATAATCAAATTTTACCGCGTAAGTCCTCTTATGGTTAAATAACAATCTAATTGACCCTTATCTTCGAGTAACATTTGGGCTTTAATAAGTGTTGAGTCATTTGTACATCAAAATTACAAGTTTTGATTACGTTTAAAATATGATGTTATGCTAAATTTGTTCTTTGCAGCTGCTAAAACTTGGAGGTAATAAATACATTTTGCCTTAGTCATCTACATAGACTGTATGCATGGAATATTGATTTCAAGTTTCATCAATATAACATAACTGTTTATACAAGAAATATATTGCTGTCATTTTTTAATCAAATAAGAAACATGAAAAATTGTTAATTGGTCAATCATGTAATTTTTTTAATTGATTAACCTTGAAAATCAACTGAAAATCTACACTGCCGGATTCAGTATTTGTAGAAGTAGATGATGTTATAAGCTTGTTTAATATTAATGTGAGAATGTTTCCTGAGGGGTTTTAAATCCCTGATATTGATTAGAAAAATATAAAAAAAACACAGTTTGGAACATGAATCACGATATTTTCAAATTAATGATTGATGGCAAGCATATTAATTCCATGTAAAAAGTGATAGTTTTATTTTTTAAACAAACATCAGTTGCGTTTGAACTATTTATTCATTTTTTGTTCATTTATTATTATTTTTTTAAAGCTGTCAACATATTCAGACGTGAATATATTTTTGCTTGAAGTGGGCAGGATCTCATGAAATATGAATGTGTTAAGGATTCCACTGGAGAATCTGAAGTCTTTCTAGTTTTTGGTCAGTCTAAGGAAGCATCTGCTGTCTCAGTAAATAAGCAATTGTCAGGAGATTTTATTTTTTATTCTTTTTTCATATTTTGCTGTTCTTTGACAATGATGACAACAATCCAGTAATCTGGGCTGAGCTAAATATTTGTGAAAACCAAAGGCTTTGATCAAAATCACAGAAATTTTTATCATTTCATCAACAGCATCTTTGTTCAACAGCTGTTGGTTGTCATCCTATAATATGTTTGCTTTTGCTTGCTATTTCGTTTAACATTAATATAAAAATAAGAGAAAATAAAGACAAAGCACTCTATTTTCCCTATTCAAAAAGTTCAATACTAAGTTTATAACTATTTCCCAACTTCTGCCCATGTAATTACGTATATATTTCAAAATGCTATAACAATTACATGAAAGTATCTCTAATCAAGTACTTATATATATATATATATATATATACATCATTGGCCCATAATATTGATTTACTGTATAATCTTTTGATATTCTCGCTTTGGTGCTTATGATATATTTAAATGTTCTATTTGGTGTTTAATTCTTGTGCTGACAATGACACTTTATTCAAATAAAAATAATGTATCATCTCAGAAACGATCGTATATTGATTGATTGTTGATGCTGAATTCTTGGAATCTAAGTTTCATAAATTGTTTCATCAATCCTATTAACTTTTTGTTTATATATACAATATTTTCTTTGCTATGAAAAGATGTTTCATTTCTGGAGTAAATTATCTGATCCAGGATTCATGAATTTTATTTTAGTGTAACTTTTAATGTCTAAACCTCAAAGAGATTGAAGAAAAGCTCAAAACTTAAAGAGGATAACTCTTCTTTACCTTTAAGTTAAAACAAGAATTATCTACGTACATTTCAAGTTGTTGGGGCCATTATTTAAAATTGTCTACATTATTTTCTTTGCTAAAATAATTATTTTCGTTAAAACTGAAATCAACTTCACTTTTTAGCATAAAGAACATGATGCAATAATAATAATAATAATAATAATAATAATAATAATAATAAAAATAATATTAATAATAATAATTAATCACAACATAGAATAAAATATCAATCTGTAAGATGCATAGTTTTATGGATCTAACAGAAAAAAATTCGATAAGATAACAATATATACATCACACACACACACACACACACACACACACACACACACACACACACACACACAATTATATATATATATATATATATATATATATATATATATATATATATATATATATATATATATATATATATATATATATAAAATGATAATTGTCCATCTAATTCCTACTGAACAATTCGTTAAAGTAAATTAGAATGGAAAATATGAGTCGTTACACTGCTTGGGAATGCAGTGTTCAGTTTTAGGGTTTCACAAAAAATAATTTCGAATGAACTGATTAACACTTAACATCACCACAGTGCCTGAAGCATGAAATATCAGTAAGGTAATGAGATGAGTAGATTTATACAACATCATTATCAGCATACAGGCAAAACGGATAAAAGAGTATTTTTTTATTGCTTCCGAACTCACCTACAATTTTTATAATTAAAGGCTATAAACTGTAATCATATATCATCCTCAGGATCAGTGGTTTCTTTGGTCATTTCTGTAGACGGTCACGCTCCCATAGATATGATTTGATGGCTACCCTCCGCTTCCCTCCATAAAAATTCCTGAATTTACTAACTTGCCAACTGTTAAACTTTTAAAATCGTTTTATTTTAAACTAGCAGGGGCACCTTGCCTTGTTCAGTCGTAAAATACTCTTATATTTTAATTCATACAGATTTCGATTTTTATATTAACAGAGCCAATTCTCTATTGAATATTATATTGTACCTAATATATAGTATTGATTTCAAAAGTTTTTAAAAAATAACTTGGGTGTCATCAACTAGTATCGAAACAAAACAAATTACCGCTTCAGTCGCGTTGGCTATTGTTTGAGCTATCGCAAGATTGATAAGAAAGATTTTAAATTAAAGAATTTCAAGCCACCTTTGAATTTGCGCAATATATCGGCAAGTTGAAAAGAACAATTTCTATTTCCATTTGCTGACATATTTCTGTACGCGTTATACATCCATCCAAACAAAGATTTTACTCGTTCTTGGTATATGATTACTATTTTCTGTTAATTTCAGTGTTATATGATTACCAGTTTCAAACTTTATCAGTTAAATATTTACACACAGAGATACATACATCTACTGTTTTATTTATATAGACAATGTGTTTGTTAAAAGCTTCTTCTATATATGGATACGTGTTCATCAACGTTTTGTCTTTATTTCAAGATTTCCTTAGGAAGATTGATTTGAAGAAATAAAATACAAGGACAATATTTGAAAATATATTTGCTGTGCTTGTAATCTGAAATGGATAATTTTGTTCTTTTTTGGAATGAAAAAAAAACCTGTTAGCATTCAAAGAATGTATAGCGTTTATGGCATGGAATGAACGAATGTTTTAAACGCCATATAGATGGTAGAATTTAAAAGGTATGATACTGTATCTGTTCTTTTTCGGAATAAAGATAGTCGTTAGAATTCAAAATTTTTAATTTGCATATGAAATGAAATGAGTGTTTCTTTGTTTTTGTTTATTTGACGTTAATTGTATATTTTATTATTAATATTATTATTAATGAGAGAACAATGCATTCAGAGAATTGCTATTTTTATATCTCTGTTATGTTCTCTAAGCCATTTCTTTAGTTTCCGTTGAGTTTCATCAAGGTATATATGATGATAATTATGGCATGGGGCAGTATATATACCTGCATTAGATATGGGTTAGTTTTGAAAATGTGTTTTTTTTTAATGTCTGTTGTGTATAGTTTGTGATGTAGTTTGGATTATTGAAATTCCTAGTTTGTTTAGAGTGTTGCAAATTATTGTATTATTGTCGTGAGTAGGTAAAAGTAGATACCTGTTTATAAGAGAAGTGTCTAGTGTATATTATTTTCGTTTATTGTTTCTGGAAAATGCTTGCAGTGTGTTTTTCTTTGCATTTAATATAATATATGTGATGTTTTCAACGAATTTCTTAAATGCTAACAAAACAAAAACATTAAAAAATGACACCAAACATATATAAAGGGCGTACATCTGGGTATCATGATTAACAAGAGCTCTTTTGTTAGGCAATATAAAGTTTTGCTGGGCATCTAGCGAATATTGCCCCTTTTTCTTAGAGGTAACAATATAATAGCCCAAATATAGGTAAATGTGACTAGCACAAATCATAGACTATGAAGAGGGAAAAATGACCATAAAGGAAATTAGTCTTGTAATGAAGTGCTATTACATAAGCAACCATTACACAAAAAGATTCCCTCGCACATATAAGACATTATTCTAAAAGTATGCCATCAATTTTCCATTTTTTCGTTATCCCCAAAATTAAGTTCGTTTCTATTAGACTGATTAATTTCTAATACAAGTAATAAAAATAAAACAAAAAACTAAGATTATATTTTTGTTTGATCATTTGGCTAAAACTTTTACTATTTTCAATATCTACAAATATTATGTGATAAAACTTGTGATAAATAGATTATTTAGGAGGAAAAAATCAAATAATAATTTCACTGTTTCAGAAATCTATCTGTGAAATGATATTTAAAGTATCTAAGAGAAACCAGGAAAAAAAAAACGCAAAAAAAAACTCATGATAAGGAATGAAGATTACTGGAATCGAAAAGGTCAATGTAATTTAGTATGTTGATGGGGAAAAGCGGGTTGGTTTGGAGGTCGGGCTGTGATGGCATGCAGACTCATTGTGTGTCAATTCAAACTGTTAGGCCTGTGTCATTCCTTGGGAGTTTGCACTCAAAATTGCCGTCATTTTTCAGATTTCTCCAGGATAAGCCGCACATTAATGGGACCAGGAAGCGTTTTGTATCAGCAGGAATTAGACAAGTTGCTTCTGATTTTCCAGGGAAATAATTTCTCTGTCAGAATTGAGTTAATTAGAAATCATGATAAAACAGGGAAAGACAAAAAATAAGGACTAAACATATTTGGCAAATACGGTTTGTTATAAAGTGTTATAAAGATAACAAAAAGTGAAGGAACAAATAAAGAGAAAATGAAGCAAATATCAAACAGATGACATTATTATGTTAAAAAACAGGAATTTGTGCTAGCTTTATGGTTAGAGCAATGGGCATAAGAGATATGTTCGATATAATGATGTAGTCTGTGGAGTTGGTAAACTAAGCTCAAGTCAGTTTATATACATGCATGGAAGAAAATAATAATTATAATAAAAAGGCTTTATTTAATAATAACATCTACCTTTATTTAACTTTTTCCAAATACAAAAGTATACAAATGTTAGAAGAGGAGGGACATACCTATAAGGTTCTCCATCATCACACAACTCCCTTATTTAATTATTCTTCCTAATAAGAAGTCAAGAAAAACATAAGAAATAGAAAAATTAATAGTGGCATAACAAATAGTAATCAATATACGGCAACATGTACAAATTGTGCACTAAATACAATGATACACACTACAAAGACACATGCATAAACACATAGTCGTTGAAATTTTATTGAAATTCTTATATATTGAGACGAAAAATACATACTTCTTAATTCATGTCTTATACGCTACTTGAAGAATTCTTTATTTAACCCACAGATATATCTGATGCATGACAACATTTATGCTCAAATGTTCATAAAATATATTTTAGCAGTTTCAGACATTTTGAAAATAATCATTTCAACTAAAAGTATATACATCTTCATTAAAAATCAACATGGTAACTTGAAACGATATATTCAAAAGCAATAGATATGCAAAAAAATCACCACAATTCTTAATTTTCCTTCGAAAAAGAGATTTATCTCGAAATATTTGTCATATAAAAGATGTAACAGAGAAAACATAAACACAATAATAATGTGCACATTATAAACCCAAATATTCTTAGCTTAATCTATAATATAAAGCTGAATGTGTGTGTGTGTGTGTGTGTGTGTGTGTGTGTGTGTGTGTGTGTGTGTGTGTGTGTGGTCACGAATAGGCTCCTATATGGTTGACTATTTTAAAAAAACTGATTACATATAATGATAGAAGATGTATCGAGACACAGGAATGGGTATGTTTGATCTGGCAGAACGGTGATTCATTAAAATTGTGGGGTCTGCGTTCGCGCCTGGTCCACAAAGTATGGAAATAAAAAATTTTGAAATTAAAAAAAAAAAGTTTACAAGTGTTTTTTATATATGTACATAAGAATACTTCGATAAGTATGTTTTAACTTAAATAGGGATGGTGTAATAAAATTGTGGGGTGTTAATTCGCGCCTGGCCTCTATAGAAGGGAAATAGGCACAAACTTTAATAAAGACTTTTCATATCTATCTGTGTAAGTATACTTTGTTTCAGTTTGAAGAAATATGGTATAATAAAATTATGGGGTGTTCGTTCACGCCTGACTTCCATAGAATGGAAATATGTCACAAAGTTTAACAACGTTTTTTAATATAGATCCACAGAATATTGTGATAAGTGTTTCAGTGTGAACAGGTATGGTATAATAAATTATGGCGTTTATCTGTTTTATTTTTACTTTCATCATATTTTGCTTTGGTTTTGATACCCCCAAATTCAAAGCTATCTCTTTACAACCCTTCGTTTTTATAACCTATCATACTTTCATAAATCAGAGTCCATTTTCTGTAGGCTGTTTTTGAACCCAGTCAACGACGGGTACTTTTGCTAGTATATATATATATATATATATATATATATATATATATATATATATATATATATATATATATATATATATATAGGATAGTCTCCCCCCAAAAAAACAGAAGACATTCAATTGTTTTTCTGAGCATTTTACAGTCAACGGAGAAAAAAAGGCCAAAGACTCTAGTGTTTTGATGTGAAGTTTTGAATATAATAAACTAGTTATGACCAAAGTTTCATTTCATTCGGACAAAACACTAAGAAACAGGGTCTAATTAGAGTTGGGGCCCGTTTTTTTTTTGGGGGGGGGGGTTACCCTGTATATAATAAAGTTACATAGGAACTTTATTGCATTATCATGTCAATAAGGATTACAGAAAGAGCAATAAGGGAGAAACCTCTTTAAGCTTTGGCATTTCAAAGCTAAACGTTTTTCGTCAGAAGAGAAGAAAAACTCAGCATTATACAAATGTAAATGTAAAAAAAATTACACTGACTTAGAAAACATTCAGATTAGATATGGAAAATTTTTTCAGATTAAAATTGCAAAAAAATTGGGGGGGGTAATATAATGAGGATAAAAGAGGTAAGAAACAGATAAAAACAATAAAGGTTAAAAAATATATACAAAGAATTATATAAGAAAATAAAATAATAAGAAAAATTTTTAAAAAGCCATCTTCTTACAAGAAGCATTTGTCTTCGAAATGCCATTGCCTAAATAGGTATTTCTGTTATTTCTCTTATTTATTTGATAACGCAATAAAGTTCCTATGTAACTTTACGCTTTATTTTCTAAACTTAAATCATCATTTCCTCCATAAGAGTTATTTTATCACGTGATTAGAATGAAAAATTATTGCTGATTTAATGAGTCAATGGATAGTCTCATTAATTTGGCGGGAGTGAAATGGAATGCCTACTTTTAATCTAACATTTATTATTGAAAATAGATATGACATTAATGATATATACTTATGAAAAGCTACTTTTTAAATAAAGATTTTATATTTACGTCAATTTATATTAATTTTTATATAGCAAATCTAAATGACAAAATTCAAAGATCTATAAGCACATTGAAATCTGGTTCATTTTTTTAAATGAAAATGTCATTTAAGAAAAGGAAAATGCTCTTAATGTTCCTCGTATTGTTTCTGGCGATTGAATCTTTAGTTCCTTCCTGCATTTATTTTTTTTCTTTCAGGTTAGCTTTTTAAGTGTAATAAAAAGTACTCAACAAAAAAATAAAACTCTACACATATATTAAGATTAGACTGTAACTCATGAACTGTTAACGTATCTCCGCTTGTACACTTTTCTTTTTTTCCTACTTTACAAGTTTCTTACACCATTTAATTACTCATATATCACATGAATGCGACTCTCTTACTTATTATGAGATCGATTTTCCATTTCTTACTCTAACATTCTCTTTCACTCTCTACCTACTTTGACAATAACAAAAACAAAAATAAACTAAATATGCAGCGGTAACAGCAGCAGTAGCAACAATACCAACAGTGGTGTCAAATCGTTCCGTTTGGTTCTTATTGATCTGACGTTGTTCTCGGGCTGAAAGCCACCATCATTCACCTGAGTCCTGATCATCTGTGCCTTTTGTTATCTGAGTGTGAGATAAATTATACTTTCTTGTAGCCCAGGCCCTTCAACAACACCTACACACCCTTGCACTCACCAGAGTGTTCGATAACATACGCAGCAGATGGTTTCATTGTGAATGCAATGACCCTTCAAAATAATTAGGTATAATGGGACGTTTTTCTTTTAAGAGAGCAAATCTTGCCTTCTTTTATGCCCAAAAGACAATATATATATATATATATATATATATATATATATATATATATGTACTAATGTATCTATATATAAATATATGTACTAATGTATCTATTTCTGTGGAGATATACATGTTTAGTATTAATGAGGGCTCATTTCTCAGTATATATATGGGCTCATTTCTAGGTATATATAGAAAAGACGACATGATTCCATTTCTGCTTGATAAAAATCGGTTTTCTTTTTTTGTTACAGACCATCTACAAGTTGGCAAATTGTGTACAAATCCAAAGATCAATAAGAGCGTTCTATCGCCTGAAAGTGACACCATGTTCAATGAGCAAGATTGGAGATGCGCCACTGTACAAGTCATGCTATCTACCGATCCAAATCATGATAGCACAACCATTCAGCACCCTGAAAATGCATCGCTAGATTGCCATGAATAACAGAGACGTGCCTAGGGTAATGAAAACAAAGTTTTTGGCTACATTATGGTCTTTGGTGTGGTTTTAAGTGAGGACTACACTATGATACCTCACATCTTTGAAGTAGGCTTGAAAGTAAACACCAAAGATGGATGTGCTGAAGAGTGTGGTGATTCCCTGCTTCAATCAGGAGGCCGATAGCAGACACTAGGTGTGGCAGCAGGACTCGGAGCTGGCCCACAAGTTCAAAGAGACCCAGGCTGGGCTTCAGAAGAAGTGCTACAACTTTGTACCCTTCTCTCACTTCACCCCCTCCTCTTCCACCGATCTGAACCCGCTGGACTAATTCGTTTGGTCTTATGTTGAGAACATCACCAACATGACCTCCCACCGTACCAAAGCAAACCTGATTGCTGCCATCCAGCGAGTATTTGCTGAGTGCCTGCCAGCACTTGTGGAAAATGCATTCTCCCAGTTCCGAACCCATATCGAGGTGGTGATTGAGGCTGAAGGCGACTACATTGAATAGATGTCAGCTCTACTACATAATCAACAGTAGATGTTTACAATACAAGTTTTAAAATAAAGCTGTATTGTTTTTTTCTTTAGGCTGACAACTTTATCGTTCAACACACACACACACACACACACATATATATATATATATATATATACTAAGCGTGTATATGTCCACAGAAATAGATATATTAATACATATGGCGATAGATAGAGCTATACATGTATGTATACTCACAAACATACAAACACACACATATATTTGTAGTCATCTTCATACAGTACTGTTTTGTTGTATCACAACTCATCAGTGCGGCTAGACTAGCACCTTTCCCAAGCCAAGGATTGAACCTACGACTATCACATTTGTTCACCACTTTTATAGTTCTCAAGCCGCTTGTCTTTTTATTTACACAGAGTGAGCCTTGCATTTACAGCCAATTAAGTAGCTGGTCAGATTGCTTTACCCAAAGAGCAGGGCTTAAAATATATGTAGTCATCCACATTCAGTATTCTTTCATTGTATCGCAACTCATCAGTGTGGCTAGACTAGCACCTTTCTCAAGCCAAGGACTTAACCTAGAACCATTGCGTTGATAGTCAGCAGTTCTACCCATCGACCTACGGAAACGGCACAAGCAAATAACTTCAACAAATGTCTATTTCAAACAAACATTCGTCAACCACTTTATAGTGTTCAAGCCACTTGTCTTTTTATTTGCAAACAAATAGTGAGCCTTGCATTTACAGCGAATTAAGTAGTAGGTGAGATTATTTATGACAGTGCTCTATCCAAAGAGGAGGACTTAAGATATATGTAGTCATCCATATACAGTACTGTTTCGTTGTATCACACACACACACACACACACACACACACACACACACACACACACACACACACACACACACACACACACACACATACATAAATTCTGGTACATTTTTACTCCTAGGAGTTAATTTAGTGAATCCTTGCTGTGTTTATATAATACTGTTCAATTACAAATAAGGCTACATATCTATCTCTCTTCAAGTTTAAGACAGTAGAAAAATGTCCCTAATGATGCTGGCCTTAAAAGAGCTGAAAGGAAGAAGGTAACGAAATACGAAGAGCTTAGATACGATATGAAAAGAAATTAGAATCTTAGGAAAATCTTTATCATTTCAGTAATTATAGGAGCAACCAGACTCATGAAAAAAAAATTTTTTTTAACTACCTGACGAATTTACCTGGTGAACTAAGTGCAAAAGAAATACATACAATTAAACTTAAAGGAATGGTTAGAATCATAAGATCTCTCAGTTAGAGTTACTGAAATAGTTGCCGATTGTCTGATATCCGGTAGAATGCGTCAGACTCAGCAAAAACAAAATGATTAGAAAAAGAAACAAATATCGGCTTTAAAATAAAAAGTAAAGTATAACAATTTATAAATAGATCTGCTTCCATTACATTTCAGTTTCATCTTTTTTTTTTCTTCCCTCCTTTCTTCTCTCTTTCTCTTCCTCTCCTCTCCTTTTTTCATTCAAAGAGTCTGTCCCTGTATACCTGTCTCCTATAATAAAGTATTCTATAAGGTAATTTGAGACCCTGCAGTAATGGCATTTTTTATGGTGAGGAAATTTCTGATGTTTCTTTGACTCACCTGTGCTTAAATTGGCATGTTTTATTTTTCACTTATTTCCGGAATCGAACGATAAAGCCCTTGATTTTAGATCTTCAGAAATTAAGTAATGATTTCACTTGAGAATGACAAAAAGTTTTGCAATCTGCTTGAATAACATGCATGAATATGCAAACACACATGCACATATACATATATTCAGGCACATAATGCATACATACATATATATGCATAAGTGTGTGTCTGTGTGCATGCTTATACGTGTATCTGTGTATAAATGTACAATTGTATATATGTAAATATTTTTGGCACACTAGCTTAGAATTTCTCCATGCAGAAGATTAGAGACTTAAAAAACGGAAACTCTTGAAAAGATCTCAAACTCACTGCAGACAAATAGCAATACCAAAAAATAAGCCAAAGAGAAAATTGCAAACTGTTACTAACATAAAATTGAAACAAAGTCTTTATAAAAGATACTATTTGAATTTTCATCAAAGGCACAAAGAGTAATTGCGGCTAGCTCGAATTATCTGCTCTTGATCAATACGGCAGGCAGAGAAGCCTTGCAAAAGAAACCAACTCGTTCAATTAAGTTTATGGATTTCAAACAGAAGTCAATTTTGTGTAATGTGGCAATTACCCTTAGTAAAGATGTGTTTAATTATGCATGAAGCAGTTAAGATGTGAATACATTCCTTTTTAAACTATAAAAACATGATTTAATGATGGCCTTAAAAATGCTTTGTCTGTAGAGTTCTTAAAGATTAGAGGTACTCACAGCATTTTAAGTTAAAAAAAAATACCAAAACATTCATTGACATTATTGTATCAATTTAAACATGAGACACGTTTTTGGCAAATTTGTTATCTCCAATGTTTTTCTACTATTTATATAAAGGTGTGTGAATATATTTATAGCTGCTTGTATATTAGATTCCCTCCTAAAATAATTAACTGATCATTATAAATTTTAGAACATAGCTGTTAGGTTTAAGCGATCCAAATGTGGGCTATATTTAGTTAAGTTTAATTTTATGTAAAGAAGAAAAAAGGGCATGGAAGTCATTTATAGAAATTCAAATATTCCCGATTTTTATCAAATTTTAACATAAAGTATTAAACGTCAATTAATAAATAAATGAGGAAGAGTATAAGAAGGTTATAGCAATGTAGGGAACCTGGTGTTAAATGATGTGACCTATGGACAAAAACGGACAATGAAAGAAGGTCTTGTAGTGCTTGTTTTTTTTATATCGTCTTTTGTCTAAATATTTTCCAAATCAGTCACAAATATAAAACAGTAAAATAGACTTTTATTATCAATTAATAAATATTTCTAAAATGTTTGTTTCTTTAGAACATTTTAAAGGGTTTTAGAGAATATCATATGGGAATTAATTTTACCCTTCCTGAGACGCGTGTTCTTCTAGTAAGCTGTAAATACCATGTTTTTGATTACATGCAAAAAATAAAGGTTCTAATAACTTTTTTAGCAATAAGTTTGTAAACATTAGAAGTACCAACATCATTTTAAGTTCACGAAAGAGAAGAAAACTATAATTTAAAACAAAAAGAATTATTCGACAAGATTTGATTCCTTGACCTGCTCATATCCATTTAAATGTGAGAATATGAAACATCATTATTCTGCAAAAAGGTTTCCATCTCTAATGGGTGTATCAGCTATCAGGAAATCGCGACAAGACAATTGAAAAGAAACAAGAAGAAAATCCAGTTGAGTAAAACTTGGATTACGCTTTATCACAGATTGAGACCTCATTTTCCACAGAAAAAGGCACTTCTTCAATTTCTGTTGATGTAGATTACATAAATATAATTAAACGAAATAACAAATTTTGTAGAATTATTCAATAGCAATTTTCTTCTGTCTTTCTTTTTCTTTTCTTGTTTTTTGTGTCACCTAATATTTTCTATTCACTACTTGTTCCACGATCCGGCATGGTTCTCAGTAGTCTGCGCGGGAAATGCACAAGATTTTAATATGACGGCAGCGTCGCCTCCGCAGGAACAATTCTGATTTTTATTTTATCCATCTACTCTTTCTAATGAAGTACTTAGCTATTCAGAGAATCTGCTTGTAATTGATCAATAGAATATTTGATATGAATAGATTTGAAAGGAAAAATGAATGTGTAAACAATGACATTTTTGAAATATGGAAATAGTGACTGTAATATGATTTATCGCAAGTAAAAGCTTCTTCTCATTCAATTCATCAGAAGGTTCAAAAGTTTTCTTTTAAAACTCATGTAATTGTTAAATCAGAAGCACTGTTACTTGATAATCATGATAATCATTATGAGGTGCTAGCATGATCGCATTTATTAGCAATACACTATTAATCTTAAATGTATTCTAGAAGAATACCCGTCTATGGATGGGTAAAATTAATTTCCACCAAACAGAACAGGCTTGCACCACTTGTATGTCCCCATTAAGGAAATTGAAAGAAACATATAATGCTAATAAATTTTATGTCTATAATTCTTATTCTAATTTTGATCAAAATCCATTATATATTTTGGATTCTAGAGAATGTCTAAAAATTAAGCCAAAGAGAAAATTGCGAAAAGAAATTCAAATTACACAAATCTTATTGAATTGTTGTCTACTGTTTCAAAATTCAAATCAGAGTTATTTAAATTTTTATGAAAAGCTTCAGTGTCCACACCTTTTTACACATTTGTGTAAGGCTAAATTAAATAAAACTTAACCCACATTACACCACCTTATGACTAGCACTTATGTTCAAAGATAAATAATGATCGGTTAATTAGTTCATGAATGAATCTTGTATATACAAGTATGTAAACATATACAGATACCTAACTTTGTATAAATAGCGATATACTGGTTCTACCTCTACAGCGCTGAGCAGAATGCATTGAAGTAATTTGAGTTTGTAAGTTTCACTAGCTTGCAAATTTTAAAATTTATACAGAAAAAGAAATAAACCTGAAGTTGTAAGGGAGGGAACTTATATATTCTCAAATATAAAATATGAGATACCTCACTTAATAAATTTGATTTATCAGTAATTATGGATAAAAGTTTTATATTATTTGTCATTCTGGACCAGACTAAGTAATTTTGCTAATAATTTGTAGTGAAGACATTATTATATTGTTAATGACATTGTACAACAATAACAAAATGAAAAATATCAAGTTTGATTTCTCCTTAAGATAACTTAATAAATATAAATTGGGGGAGTAATGGTGGCTAAGTGGTTAACGACATGGAATGAAAGCATGGGTGTGGCAAGTTCGAATCCAGTTCGTTCCACAGAAACATTTTCTATCAAACCAACATTTGACCTTGTGTTTACAATCCCAAGAGGGAGGTAAATAAAATAACTGTATAGATGTCAACAAAAGATAACAGAATTATCTGTCTATCTTTTTGATAATCTGCTCGTCATATGTGCCTCTACTAACACAGGCACTTGGTGACATTATTAATATAATGTCATCGTAAGTTACAGAAGAAAATGCTTGAGAGTTAGATGCAGAGAATCTGCTAACTTTTTTAAATTATTGAATCAAAACTTTTCACTAAAAATATTCATTATCAGGTAAATGTGTTAAGTAAGTCAGTTTTGGTCTATTCTTAGTATCACCTCTATTGAGGAGTGGACATTCGAACCCCAGAAGAATGTCGCTTAAAAGTGAATGTCATTCAGCGCTTTTATCCGTTGCGCTACAAATTCATGAAACACATTATTGAAAGTTATAAAATTATTGAATTTAATACTATGAAAATTTATTGGATGTTACCAACTTGGAGCAAATTATCACAATCCACTATTCTCCTGCAGACAATTATGGAGTTTGTGGCTTTCAAGAAACTAATGTCTCGTGTATTTTAGTATAATTATGAAAAATTATCAAAATTATTTCATTGTTGTGAATTCAAAACGGTAGTTTGTTTCTCCCTGGTTCATAGTTTCGAGGCATTCTATGTCTGATTTGTAGATGTATGTAAACTGTATTGTTTCTTGAATAGATCTACTGATCGAAATAATTTATGGTGTGCTTCTCATTTTCAGCAAGGCTTGTAAATAATCCTGATAGACGCGCTATTTCAATGACAAAAATATGTCTACGATTTTCCTAATTCTTTCATCCATTTGTCAACAATTTATAAAATGTGTTCAATGGAGGTTAATGATAATTGCGGCTTTTCTGTCATGTGTGAGCTTCATATTTGATAGAGAAAGAGTTTTTTGACATGTGCAACAGGTCAATAATTTCTCTGACAGTTGTAATAAACGGGCTAGTAATGCTTAGTTATGTCATAACAGATATTTATTTTGGAGATTTCTGTGCTCTGAAATTTGTTTAGCATCTTGCTTAGATGGCAATCTATTGAAGTCTAAGGAAGATGAATGTTCTGCATCTAAATACACAAATAAGGAGCTACACATGAAAGATATTTTAGTGGTGAAGCCTAATGAGGATTGCTGTTCTGCTCTCTCAGCACGGCACTCATAAGTTTAGTGGCATGAAAATTATTACATATGGAATTGATATAGTCTCCAACATACACTCCTCAGGTTTAATTGTGAATTTTTCAGTTTTAAAATTAGTTGTACAAAATTTTTAATGGCCTTGATCAGCCTCAGTGGGTTTAGGGTTAGGGTTAGGGTTGTCCGATTATTTTCTTTTTTCATATGGAAATCACTTCAGACAAGGAATAAAGCCATCAGATAAATTTGAGTTAAAAAATAATAATAATACTTTAAGGTAAAAGTTCAGACAGTGATAAAGGGTAAATGGATATATTCCAACCCAGGAAACATCATTTCTTCCTCCTTTGTCAGGAATATCGCTCATAAAATATAAATACTAAAGGACAAAATAAAGGAACTGAGGGTTCCGAGACTATCGAAAGTAAACCCAAGCTCCACTTTCTACTCTTTTATTAAAAAATGAAGAATTGATGTTAGCATGAGTAACACATCAGAAGATAACAGTAGGTTGTTTGTGTTCTGTATATAAGAAATAAAGGAACACAAAGATTATGACTTTAGCATGATTCACAAATTAAACTAGTCTATCCAGCCTGTGAGATTTGTTAATTCTTCCACCATTTAACATCTCATGTAAAGGTAAAGTATAAATGGTGACAAAAAAGCAAGATAACAATATTATCTGGGTTTTAATAGCATATACGTTTTGCTATTTTTAAAAGCAATACACACAAAGGCATTGATTTAAAATAACTTATAAACATTACAAGAAGCACATATAACATACATCAATATATATATATGTATGTATGTATGTATGTATATATATATATATATATATATATATATATATATATATATATATATATAGAGAGAGAGAGAGAGAGAGAGAGAGAGAATTATAAAACTCAAATGACCTTGTAACGGGTGTTGTAACCCACATCCGGTTTACGACTTCCGGTTGTGCATGCGTACATAAACATAACAAAACAGTGTAAATAAATAAACACAAATCTCTACTTTTGCAGAATTTGACCTGCGCACTGAAATATTAACGTTATTATTTAGAAATTATTATTTAACATAGAAAGGGTAGGGATGTTTTTCAACTATTCTGTATTACAACTATACTGTCGCAATTTTCTTACAAGTAAACCAACTTTGACCCGTTGACAGCTATAAGAACAATTTACAACGGCGATTTCTCGACCGCCTTCCGTTTTTTTTAATTTATTCTCCGTTTTTTAATAAACCTTTCTTAAAAACATGCATACATTTTCTTCTACACTACCAACATACATAAATAACCCCGAAAATATGTTTTTTTTAATTTGCATTACAAATAAATAATTAGCGCGACAATGAAACATATTGTTTTACTGAGTATGTTTTCAGCGTCCCAATTTTTTTTTTTTTTTGCGTTTAAATTATCCAAATAAACAATTGTTAATACTTTCTGCTTTTTTTTACATTGTTCACTTCCATATTACTTTTAAGTTATTTTAACGCAATTTTCTTACAAATAAATCTACTTTAACCCGTTCCCAACCATAAGAGCCTTTTACAATCACGATTTACCCACTGCCTTCCCTTTTGTAAAATTTATTCTCCATTTTTTAATACACCTTTCTTAAAAACATTCATACATTTTCTTTTCCACTACCAACATAAATAAATAACCTCGAAAGTATGTTTTTTTAAACTGCCTTACAAATAAATAATCAACGAGACAATGAAACGTATTGTTTTACTGTGTACATTTTCAGCATCCAATTGTTTTTTATCACGTTTAAATTATCCAAATAAACAATTGTTAATACTTTCTGCATTTTTTATATCGTTCATTTCCGTATTACGTTTAAATTATTTTAATGCAATTTTCTTACAGATAGATCTACTTTAACTCGTTGACAAACATAAGAGCGTTTTACAACGACGATTTACCCACCACCTTCATTTTTTTTAATTTATTCTCATTTTTTAATAAACCTTTCTTAAAAACATTCATACATTTTCTTCTACACTACCAACATAAATAAATAACCCCCAAAATATATATTTTTTTGAATTTGCGTTACAAATAAATAATCAACGCGACAATAAAACGTATTGTTTTACTGAGTACGTTTTCAGCGTCCCAATATTTTTTTTTCGCGTTTAAATTAAAAGATATATCCCAATTTGACTTCAACATTAAGTATTATGGTATCTGTTCAGTCCACATATACCTATAAGTATGGAAAACCACTTATAATTCAATGGCTGTAAGTTTTTTTTCAAACATAAACAATTATAAACAGAACGACCCATAGAAATCCATCTATATTCTTTTTCATTTTAATATACTTTCATAGAAATGTTTCTGTTATGTCACAAAAAACTATTTTCTTTACGTCACAGGTGTCATGCTCATACATTAATTCCATAGCTAATATAACATACTAACCCAATGGGTCACGAGTAGTCTAGTATATATATATATATATATATATATATATATATATATATATATATAGTCATCGACATACATCACTGTTTCGTTGTATAACAACTCATCAATGGTGCTAGACTAGCACCTCTCCCAAGCTGAGAATTGAACCTAGAATCTTCGCGTTGACAGTCGGCAGTTCTACCCATCAACCCACAAGAACAGTGCCTGTAAATAACCTCCACAAAAGGTTTTATATATATATATATATATATATATATATATATATATATATATATATATATATATATATATATATATATATATATATATATATATATATATATATATATATATATATATATAGAGAGAGAGAGAGAGAGAGAGAGAGAGAGAGAGAGAGAGAGAGGGGGGAGTAAAATCGGAGAATATAATATAAATAATCACTGGAAACATGTTCTTATTTTAAATGATCTTCATTTTGTTCATATGACATTTCACTACAATTTATATACCTTCTTCAAATATATTAAAGCCAAATAGAAATATGTTACTAAACCAGAAATATTATGATTAAAAAAGGGACATTGAAAGCAGCATAATCTATTATTATACGGAATATTTCATCAGGATTTGTTTTTCTAACGCATTTTTCCTATACACTTTGATGACACAAACTACATGCTAAAGCATATTTTAGTTCTGGGATTAACGTATGTTTGAAAAAAATTTTAATTACTCAAATTAGTTGCAATTTCTAATTAATTGAACATTTACCAATCTTTTTCTAAGCTATTTCTCTTGCACATTCTTCTTCATGTTAGTTCGATAACCTCTAATATGTCCTAATATGTCTTTTCAGCTAATCTAATTCACAGATGTATTTATATACGCTACAAATGTAAATTACAAAGAAAAAAATAATAAGTCTCTTTACTTCTATGTAAGATTAGTAAGGAATAATAATATTTCTCGATAATAATAATAATAATAATAATAATAATAATAATAATAATAATAATAATAATAATAATAATAATAATAAAGATAATTAGGATATGGATGACATAGAAGTAAACAGACTTGTTATGTTTGATTAAAAGGTATGTCACAGTTTATAGATGTTCGAATGGAATCAAAGTAGAATGAGTAGTAGGAGTTATGGCCCAACGGGTCACTGGTACATCTAATGAATAAATATAAACGTGCAAAATAAAGTTGTTATTTTGAAGGTTAAATGAATTTTATTTTCTTTGATTTGAACTTTTTCCAAGAAGAGTTCAATATATATTTTTACATATTCAAAATTAGATTCTATAAGTTAGTTTTTAAACAATGGCAGGCACAGTTTACCATCAGAGTTTTACGATGCTTAAATTTTCTTTTTAGAAATTGTACTAATGAATTCGATTTCATTTCTTTGTTTTCATTAGAAAATTATTCTTCAAAAAAAAGAACGGGAAAAGGAAAATGACATTCTTTAAATTGCAAAAACAGAATTATGGAAACCCTGAAACTTACTTTGCACATACATAATTTTAAGACTTGAATTTTAATAGCAATCATAAAATTTATACGTAAAATAATAATATGAGGTAAAATAACAAAAAAATAATTAAATATAAATATTTATTTAGATGGCTTGCTAGTATCTTTTTTTAAAACTAATTTATTGAATTTTCCTACCTGAAGCAAGGTGAATGTCTTACTGATGTTTTTATTTGTTTATGTTTAAATTTTTCGAGAATACACACACACACACACACACACACACACACACACATATATATATTGTAAAGTTATGGTGACACACATGTCAAAGATGTATAAAAGTTCATTGGAATATATATATACATGTGTGTGTGTATTTATTTATGTATTTATTAATAATATTCAGCTACGAATATAGAAAAACTTCGTCCAATCACGTAATTTACATAATATTGTATATTTAGTTAATGACAAGTTTGGGTTTCTTTTTGCTTTTCTTTTTTTCGGTGGGTATTTTTTTCTGTTTTTAATTATCAAGTGTAGAATCTTTTTCTTATTTGCAAACAGAATACATATTTTTTCCTCAGGCAATAAACCACTCTGCTTGTCTCATTAATTTGTAAAGAAACGTGGCCACAATTTTGTATGTATATATGTATAAAAACACTTTCTAATGCTAGATATATGTTTTACTTAACACTTTTTAACTTTTTAAGCATAAAATTCCCTTCTGCAGCAACCACTTACACACACACACATATGTGTATACATACACGTATTTATGATTTACATATATATTTATATGAACGCATTGATATATATATATATATATATATATATATATATATATATATATATATATATATATATATATATATTGCTAGTAAATATTCCAAATCCAAAGATGTATTTTATTGAACATATACTTTAAAAGTATATATTCGCATAATCAAACGTGCATATACATTTACATATATGTAGTAAATAATTATACACACACATACATACATATATATATATATTTCAATTATGTTAATTGTATGCATATTGTTTCATGCACATAATTCTACAAACACAAATGAACACAAGTACATATATATATAAACTATATTACTACATATACAAACACGAGTATATATTTGTATATATGACTTATATACGTGTGTGTACATGTCCACACTATGCATGCTTATAGTATATGTACTATGCATACATATTTTGGATTTATATATACAAAGTGATTGGAAAGAAACGTTCTTTTATTCATAATTACTAAAACAAAATTCTTAAAAGAAATTAATATAATCGGTTGAGAGCAAGGAATTAATTTAGAATTAATGTGAGTGCCAGCATTGATCAGCGGTTTATCAAACTATCTGGAAACGGTATCAACTGATTTCACAAGGAACACTTTTTTTCTTTCAAATAAGTCACCACCTTTCAAAGTTTAAAGACAACACGAGTATAAGTTTTAATGAAATGCTAGATTGACAGTTGAATGATGATTATTATGAGAGGATTGGAAATATTAGTGTGATAATCACTCAAAATAACAACCGACTCAGAAAACATCAATACTTCCCCCTTAGTCAGAAACATTGTTCATGGAATGTGAGTATTAAAGTACAAATTAAGGAAGGAGTCTCGGTTCCTTTATTTATTCTTTATATATTCTCCTTTAGTATTTGCATTTCATGGGAGGCGAATTGCTGTTACTATACGATATGTGTTTGAATAGAAATTGGACTTTGTGTGATGTAAGCTTTATGAGCTATGCGTGAAAGAGTCATGTGGTTTGTGTTGGTATCTAACTTAATATCTCTCTCTCCTTTTTTTTATTTTTCACAGGCATCGCCACGTTATCAAGGCCAAGAGGCCACTCAAGGATAAGGGTTAAGAGTGTACAGGAGAAATTGGACAATATAGTAATCATTAGTAATAAAAATTCGGTAAATTTGTTAACTTATATATACTTGTAGACAATCATATTGTAGTCAGCCGGAAAGCAGGAAAATGGAAGACAATTCCACAGGCATGCAGTTCTAAGAAAAAAGCTTTGTTCATGGAATCTACGTTTAGGTTTAGGCACAGATAAAAAGTGGGGGGGGGGAATTATTGATAGTGTTTTCAGCTAGACGAGTGTTTCTTGTGAAAGTTTGGCGAGGGGGGACCAGATTGAAGCTCAGTCGAACACTTTCCATGAAAATAACGATACATCAGAGACAAACTCGCAACATCTCTTCTGTGAGATAGAGGTTGCAGGGAAGAGAAAAGGACATCTCCTACGAGGCTACGAAGTCTATTTTGAACTCTATCAAGGCAGGACAAGTCCTTTCTAGCAGCTCCTGCCCAGATGTGGCAAAAGTATTCCATCATTGGACGTACCTGGCTCTTATATAGATAGAGAATTGCATCAGCAGTGAGATATCTACTGGATCGATAGAAAGATCCCACCACTTTTTCCAGCAGCCTTGGCAACAGATTTGATGTACGTGTTCCATTTAAGATCAGGAGTAATGGTCAAGCCCATAAGCTTGTCAAAACTTGAGGCCTCCCCAAGACGAGAGCCATTCCTTTCAATTGATGCCAGATGTGGATCAGAATGTTGATGATGTAAAGAGAGAAGCTTGGTTTTAGATGCATTAAAAGTAACCAGCCACTCCTTTCCCTATTGTACCACGTGCTCAAGATCAGAGGAGAGAGAATCGGAGAGAACTTGGTCATTTACTGTCTTAGATGTGCTACCATAAATGGTAGTGTCATGAGCATAAATGTCTACAAATGATGTAAGGATGTGATTTGGAAGATCATTAATGTAGATCAGGAAAACAGTTGGGCCCAGGATGGACCCCTGAGGGACACCGGCATTAATACTGTGAGCTTCTGATTTTTGCCCCTCAACTACTACTCTTATGAACCCATCAGAAAGAAATGATTTAATAATTGAGAAGACATTTCCAGATATACCATAGCTAGAGATCTTGTGAAGTTAACCATTATGCCATACCCTATCAAAGGCCTTAGATATGTCAAGAGCAATTGCCCTAGAAAGGTTGCCTCTGTCAAGAGATTTGCTAATCCTATGAGATATAACTGTAAGCACATCTGCTGTAGATCTAGCAGAACGGAAACCATATTGACGTTAGAGTATCCTTTAACTGCGAACTCTTCTAGGGAAATAGCCTGTCCAATGCCAGTTTCACTTAAAAATAAAAGGTCTGGTTTAGTCTCCTGTAAATGGGTTTCAACCTCGGGAAGGTTAGAACGTAGACCCCTGATGTTGGAGAACGAGACATGGTTGTAGGGGTCTACGTTGGAAGTTGGAGAACCAGGTTTAATCATGTATTTTTTCTTGAAACTTGTCATGATGAAATTTTGGAATTTGTGGACTAGGTCGTCAGATTTACTTAGAGCAGGACAGAGAAGGGAAACTAAGAGAGAAAAAGAAACGAAGAATTTTTTTTTTTTTAGAACATGATAAGGTAAAGCTGTAACAATTACCCACTAATATGGCATTGAGAGGCCCCACCAGAAGCTACTGCATGGTCCAGAATCCATTCACCAAATGGCAATACAGCAGCCCCAGTACTTTGCACCTGCTGATAGGACAGCCTTCCTAGTGGTTAATCCAAGGTTTGGGTCCCTGACTATCAGGCGGATAATGTCAGCCCCGATAAAACGTTTACCTCCAGCACCCTTACTAGTGACATGGCTACAAGGATAGACATAGAAACAGAAAATTTCCGCCATCTCTGCCAACTGTTCGCGCAAAATATTGCCAACCTAGAAAACAGCTTTTTCTTCTCCCTTTGACAGAAAAATCACTCATTAAAAAATGAGGACTGAGGGACAAATAAGGAGAAGCGAGAGTAACGGGAGCTACCGATAACGCATCCACAATGCGTTTTCTACTCTCCATTAACAAAAAAATTATGAAGTATTCTATCTAATAAAAGTCCAACAGACGTGTTTAAGAAAAAGTATGGTGGTAGATTCCCCTCTCACGAACTAAAAATGAATACAATTACCTAATCGATTTGTGCAATCAACGAGAAAAAAGCTAGCATTTAATAAAACAGAAATACATAAATACTGAAATAAAATGTAGTTATTAATATTTGAATCTAAAAATAAAAAGTACGATTAATATAGAAGTCACTTATTTAAAAAAAAAAAAACACTTCCGTCTCCAAAATGCAAACTGTAGAAGAGAGTATAAGTTTTAATAACAACAGCGTTCAAAAGACTTCTTTTTTTTTTTTTTTAAATTAACCGTTAAAAGAAAAGCGTGATTTTATTCTGGACTTTAGCTAGTCACGTTTTAAGAAACTTGCGATATAAAAGAAAAGCGGATGGGGGAGGGGGTCCGAAAGTTAGTAGGTGACGTTAAAAGTAATTGCGAGATAAAATGAAAGCAGGATTAAGGGGCGGGGACTGAAAGGATAATATAATGGATTGAGTCTATGCAATATTTAAGATCAACTTGGTAGATAAATAAACATTTATGGACGAGAAAAAAACTAGCATTTATTAAATGCTAGCTTTTTGCTCGTCCATAAATGTTTATTTATCTACAGAAATACATAAATTAAATACTGAAATAAAATGTAGTTATTAATATTTGAATCTAAAAATAAAAAGTACAATTAATATAGAAGTCACTTATCTCAAAAAAAACACTTCCGTCTCCAAAATCTCTCTCTTTTTCTCTCTGTCTCTCTCTCTCTCTCTCGCTCTCTCTCTCTCTCTCTCTCTCTCTCTATATATATATATATATATATATATATATAGCTTTCAGTAATCCTTACACTGTTTTGCACATTTTTTATACATACATCCTCTTTTTAATATAGCTTAGGTACGAACACTGAGGAAATAATGATGGACAGAAATCAATGAATAAAATGAACATCCCCCTCAACGTACACAGTTCTGACT